>NW_022631147.1:659407-927155 GCF_010015895.1 Lontra canadensis
TCTCTCTTTGCTTAGAGGACCCCTTTCAATATTTCCTGTAGAGCTGGCTTGGTGTTTGCAAATTCTTTCAGTTTTTGTTTGTCCTGGAAGCTTTTAATCTCTCCTTCTATTTTCAATGATAGCCTAGCTGGATATAGTATTCTTGGCTGCATGTTTTTCTCGTTTAGTACTCTGAATATATCATGCCAGCTCTTTCTGGCCTGCCAGGTCTCTGTGGATAAGTCTGCTGCCAATCTAATATTTTTACCATTGTATGTTACAGACTTCTTCTTCCGGGCTGCTTTCAGGATTTTCTCTTTGTCACTAAGACTTGTAAATTTTACTATTAGGTGACGGGGTGTGGACCTATTCTTATTGATTTTGAGGGGGGTTCTCTGAACCTCCTGGATTTTGATGCTTGTTCCCTTTGCCATATTGGGGAAATTCTCTCCAATAACTCTCTCCAATATACCTTCTGCTCCCCTCTCTCTTTCTTCTTCTTCTGGAATCCCAATTATTCTAATGTTGTTTCGTCTTATGGTGTCACTTACCTCTCGAATTCTGCCCTCGTGGTCCAGTAGCTGTTTGTCCCTCTTTTGTTCAGCTTCTTTATTCTCTGTCATTTGGTCTTCTATATCGCTAATTCTTTCTTCTGCCTCATTTGTCCTAGCAGTGAGAGCCTCCATTTTTGATTGCACCTCATTAATAGCTTTTTTGATTTCAACTTGATTAGATTTTAGTTCTTTTATTTCTCCAGAAAGGGCTTTTATATCTCCCGAGAGGGTTTCTCTAATATCTTCCATGCCTTTTTCAAGCCCGGCTAGAACCTTGAGAATCGTCATTCTGAACTCTAGATCTGACATATTACCAATGTCTGTATTGATTAGGTCCCTAGTCTTTGGTACTGCCTCTTGTTCTTTTTTTTGTGGTGAATTTTTCCGCCTTGTCATTTTGTCCAGATAAGAGTATACGAAGGAACAAGTAAAATACTAAAAGGGTGGCAACAACCCCTGGAAAATATGCTTTAGCCAAATCAGAAGAGATCCCAAATCGTGAGGGGGGAGAAAAGGGATAAAAAGAGGTTCAGAAAGAAAAAAAAAAAAAGAAAGAAAGAATAAAGAAACAAATAAAAAAAGAAAACCAATAATGAAAAAATATCAAAAGGAAAAAAATATATTTATATTAGATAAACTAGTTAAAAAATGTTAAAAAAGAAAAGGGTAAAAGTTAAAAAAATTTAGCAGAAGAAGAGAAAAAAATTGAAAAAGAAAAAAAATTAAATTAACTGCAAGGCTAAAGAATCATGGGGAGAAAGCCATGGGTTCCGTGCTTTGCTTTCTCCTCCTCTGGAATTCCGCGGCTCTCCTTGGTATTGAAACTGCACTCCTTGGTAGATGAACTTGGTCCTGTCTGGGTTTCTTGTTGATCTTCTGGGGGAGGGGCCTGTTGTAGTGATTCTCAAGTGTCTTTGCCCCAGGCGGAGATGCCACCGCCCTTACCAGGGGCCAGGCTGAGTAATCCACTCGGGTTCGCTTTCGGGAGCTTTTGTTCCCTGAGCGCTTTCCGTAGAGTTCCGGAGGACGGGAATGAAGATGGCGGCCTCCCAGTCTCCGGCCCGGAGGAGCCGAGAGCCCGGGGCCCCACTCCTCAGTGCGCCCTCAGAGAACAGCGCCCAATTACTCCCGTCACCCTGGCCTCCGGCCGCGCTCCGAGCTCACCAAGCCTGCGACCGGTTCAAGGTAACCCCGAGCTGAGAGTCACTCCTCGGCTCTGTCTCTATAGCCGGCTTCCCCGTTCTAATACCTGCAAGCTCTGCGACTCTCAGACATCCCCGATCCTTCTGTGATCCTGCGGGACCTGAGGCCACACTGACCCCGCGTGGGCTTCACCCCGGTTAAGCCTCTGGAGCGATGTCCCTCAGCAGAACAGACTTTTAAAAGTCCTGATTTTGTGCTCCGTTGCTCCGCCGCTTGCCGGGAGCCGGCCCCTCCCCCCGCGGTCTATCTTCCCTTCGCTTTGGATTCACTTCTCCGCTAGTCCTACCTTTCAGAAAGTGGTTGATTTTCTGTTTCTAGAATTGCGGTTCTTCTTCTCTTTGATCTCCCGTTGGTGTTTGCAATCTTTAGATAAGCTATCTAGCTGATCTCCCGCTAGCTGAAGTAGTCTCAGTCTGCTACTTCTCCGCCATCTTGACTCCTCCCCCTAATAAGTCCTTTTTTGAAAGGTAGAAGATTGTGTAGGCCCATAGCACTATTAAGGTTTTTTTTTTCAACCTGTCAGACTTAATAGGTTGGTAGCTTAATGGTAATTATAGGATAGCTAGATGGCAGAATGTGATGAATTCTTTCTAGGCTCTGCCTTGAAAAGTTCACACAGTGACTTTTTCTGAATTTTGTCAGTCTGCCCCCAAATTTTATACTCTCTGGAGCTGTCTTTAGTTAAGTTTTGATTAGACTGAACTTGATAGATAGGTACATGGATAACAGGCAAGCGTATATACATCAGTGCTACTGGTGTCAGCCTCATGGGAGATGATAAGTGGTAGATTTTAGTTCCTCATTATTTTCAGTTACTATTTTACTAAGACTCTGCCTGATGAGCCCCTATCAACCTCGGAATTTTCTCTTGTTCTAAAATCTTGAACATGAAAAATTCTGACCCTACATCTCTAATCATATCTGGGCTTTCTTAATTTCAGGCTTCCTATCATACTGTGTCCATGTTGTTATCTACGAGAGCAATCTTAAGTATACATATTTTAGGAATCACAAAATTTTTTTGCAGAAGATTGAGAAAACCTATAGTTGCCATTTTTTATGTTATATGTATTTGGTTGCAGTTTTGGTCCATATGTTCTTCTCTGTGTGTGGTTGTACCAAATTATTTTTAATGAAATTTCTTAAGCATTCAGAGTAAGTATAGAGATTAATATAACATCAGCTTTATACTCAGAATTAGCAAATATTACTTTGTTATATCTACTTCAGGGGTTTTTTAATACTAAATATAAAGTCTTTATGCCCCTTCTCAGTTGCATTTTTCCTTTTTCATCTATAGTGGCAATCACTATCCAAATCTGGTGTGCATTTTTTCAGTCTACATTTTTACCTTTTTAATAAAAAACACTTACTTGTTTCCATAAACAACATGTAATATTGTTTAGTGTGATACAAATTTGGAATGAATGATACCAAACTACTTAGGCTATAAATCTTACACCATTTTACATATAATTCTGGAGCCCTAAAGAAGCTTTCTTTGAAAAAATAGATTGAGGTAGTGTCAAAGTAGAATGCTATTATGGTACAAAGTGGCTAGTACTAAGAAGTTTTGTTAAGTTCAATTTTAGATTTGAACATCTTCTCTGTTTATTTTAGTCCCATATTTGACCACTGTCTGTTATCTTCCAGAATCACAGCTCATAATGGCAATTCCAGATCTGTGTTCCCCACACTACGTTTCTACCCACTTCTCCTCCATAAGGTGCCTTCATTTCTTTGCCAGACCCTCTTGCCAGCTCTTGGACAGGAAATCTTGTTAGTGTCTCCCTGAGTCCAGCATTGACTCTAACATATGACAATTTAATCTACTCAAGGAGTTGGGTTATTGGTTCTTGGGGCAAGTATTACAGAACCATGGAGATTGGTGAATTTTCACCTAAAACTTGTCAGTGTATACAGGCAATTAGAGGCTTTAAATTTTCAGACTTATTTCCATTGAGCTCAAGAATTTGGGTCTTGATGTATTTGGGATGGATAATGATGAGTTTAATGCAAGTGTTATGTATGTCTTTAAAAAGATTATATCGAACATACGCTACATATCATCTCCTTGGTTTCAGAAAGATACAACAAAGTGGGACACTCCAGATATTTGCAGGTGCAGATATTAGAAAGACCACACCCCTATATGTAAGCTTTCTCATAGCTGCAAGTGATTGTATCAGACTTTACAATGAGGTGAGGAAACATTTACAAGTCTCCAATGGCTCTCCTATTCATACACTTCTGTGTTGTATAACGTGATTTCCCTGCAACAATGAACAACTTCTCAACTTGTCACCAGCACAGTGGCTCATAGAAAGTGAATGTGGTGACCAGAATGGAGCATAATATTGTTCATGGGTCAAAGTACCCTGATTTGAAGATATTGTATGTATTGTGATTTACACACACTGGCCAGAGTCAATATAGTCACCAAGATTAAATAGATTCGTTTGGGAATGCCTGTAGTTAATTGTACCCACTTTTCAGTATTTTGGCTTGCAGGTGAATGGATACATGCATACATACTTTCTATTTTGAGGACTTCATATTTGAGTCATTCCTTTGGGCTTCTGTCTCTACACTGTACCAGGCATACATTGTTCAAATAATGAATTTAAAGCTACTTCATCTCCAGCTGCGATTTTGTCAAGGTCAGTCAACCACGTAAACTTGGAACAGGTCACATTTGAGATCGTTTGTGGCCAGAGAAAGCTTGTTTTTAAATATCTTGTGTACATGAAAGAACCATTATTTTATCTTTGAGATAATTTTTTCTAGCTCACTTTATTTTTACTTCTTATCATAAAATTAAGAAGTTATATTCACAATATTATATTCATTCAGCTTTGAGGTTAAAGGGAACCATGTTCCAAAAGGATGGAATGAATAATCAGAAATCAGTTCTAAATCTTACAATACTCCAAATTGAGTGAGTAGTCTCGAAGCAATTCTTCTCTGAAGGAATAGAGGATATCAGAATCTCCTGAAGAACTGTCCTCAACTCTGCCTTCCCATCTTCATGATTCTAATAATCAAGGGGAAATGAGGTTAGAGAAAAATAAGGCAAATCTGGAAGTGAGCTCTCAGGCACTGTCAGGAGAGGAGTTTGATTGGTTATATTAGTCTGTAGTGTCTCACAAGATTAAAACAAACTAGGATTCCCCATGGGTCCTCATCTAGGATCAAATTATAAGCTGCATCTTCAACCTCCTTCCGGTATACACAACAGTGAGTTTCATAGGCTTTTTTTTTTTAAACATCTCAACAATATAATAACACCAGAGTTCATTTAAATAGAAATGACTTTAAGGAGATCCTAAATATTGCTGCCCAAATACTGAGATATTCAGGACTCCTTGGAGACATGGTGAGTCTAACGCCGTGTGTGGCATAGCACAACATAAATCTAGAACATCTCACTATACCAGAAAGTAAGGAAGTGCTCCAAGAGTGGTAGAATATGTCAAAAGGACATGGGGCTCTCAATGGCAAAAATTTTGGAGAATGTGAACAACGAAATCAATATTGATAGTAGATTATAACCCATTGAATAAAATAGAAATCTATAAATCTATACTGATATAAATGGATGAACAAAGGGGAGGGAAAGGAAAGCTTTATCCTGTGAGAGAATGTGAGCTAATAAAGGTGGAAGGAATGATGGAATTAGAGAACCACGATTTGGCAACCATCTTAGTAATAACTGCTTTGGGCAAGAATCATCAAGAAATGTGAAAACCAGTAGATAAAAGTTTATATTTGCATAGTCTGAAGGTATCTCTTCATAATAACGTATTTCACTTAGCATAAAACTCTTTTAGTTAATTTACATTGGAAGAACCTAATAAATACCATTTAAACCAAATGACTAAAGTTAACATCACCATTAGTGAGACAAATCAGCATTACATGTTTTCTGATAATATGCACTGAGAAGAACTCCAATTTCTGCCAAACAATATGTAATCTAAATTTAACAATTAGGAAACATACACAAAGTTACATGTAGATATAATAAATGAATGATAAAGCAAAGATAGTGAAATATTAGCAATTAAGTAATCTGTGTGAACGGTTGGACAATTCTTGTATTCTTACAACTTTTCTGTAAGTTTGAAATTTTTTCAAAATAAAAAGAATTAGGGGGGGGCGCCTGGGTGGCTCAGTCAGCTGGGCATCTGCCTTTGGCTCAGGTCATCATCCCAGGGTCCTGGGATTGAGTCCCTCATCGGGCTCCTTGCTCAGTGGGGAGCCTGCTTCTCCCTCTGGCTGCTGCTCCCCCTGCTTGTGCTCTCTCTTTCACTGACAAATAAATGAAAAATTGTTTTAAATAATTTAAATAAAATTTTAAATAAAATTTTAAATAAAATTAAATTTAGGTCAGTATCAACTAAGTATTAAATAAAATTAAAATTTAGGTCAGTAAATATGGGGTTCAGATTTTCATCATCTTGTGAAAATGGAGATGCCTAAGAGTATTGAAAATATTAAGAAGTGTCTAGACAACTCCAAAATATTACCTATAGGCAGCAACAAGATGATATAATCAGTTACAGAATGGACTTTTTGTATATTGACTGATTCAGTGTGGGGTAGACATTATAAGAAGGCAGTCTTTAGTTAAACAACAACAAAAAATCTTAACTAGATCTGTCAGAAAAAAAAAAAGGACAGCTGTATATGAAATCAGTTCTTCACTGGAGGAGAAGCTGCTCAGTTGGATTATACAAGGAATTCAGCACTGGGAGAGGATTTGAGTCAGATTATTTGTAAGGTTGGTTTTTCACCCCCACCAACCCTGATAGTCTATTATTGTAACATAAACAGCCTCCCAAAATTTTAGAACTGTATTTGAATGTGACATTGTAGCTCAAGCAAAAAATGGAATAATTAGGGGTGTCTGGGTGGCTCAGTGGGTTAAAGCTTCTGCCTTCGGCTCAGGTCATGATCCCAGGGTCCTGGGATCGAGCCCCACATCAGGCTCTCTGCTCAGCAGGAAACCTGCTTCCTCCTCACTCTCTCTCTCTCTGCCTGCCTCTCTGCCTATTTGTGATCTCTGTCAAATAAATAAATAAAATCTTTAAAAAAAAATAAAATAATTAGAAGACTTAAAAAGAGGAAGATAGAAATATTTAAAAAAATAAACAACTGTTGCAAAAGGGCAGCTTACATAGAAAAAATAAAGGTATAGAACTCAATTATAGGGTGAAGGCTTTTGTCTAAATGGTGAGGAAGCCTGTATTTCTCCTTTTTTCTATTTCTTCTGAGGGCAAAATGAGAGAATATGTTAAATTACGTAAAGAAATATTTCAGTTAAACAGGGAAGGATCTGTGAACATGGAATAAATTTCAAAGGGCTGTGGTAGAATTTCCTTTCAGAGAGATTTAAAAATTAACATTAAATCTAGACATTTAGTGCCCCTCCCTCACCCCATCATACTTGTCAATATTATGCCCATTTGACACAGATCGTCTCATGCTATCAGTAAATATATATAGCCTATATATTGAATGATTGAATATTTTTAAAAGCAGGGGTTTTCATTTTTAAAACTTTAATTAAAAGCCCTGAAATTTTAGGTAAAGCCAGTGTTTTGGGTTCTAAAACTGTGCCTTTGTAAACAAGGATTAGCAATGGGTAGTTGTTTTAAGGACTTTAATTAAAAAATGTGTTTTAATTTCAGATATTAGCCACATGCATATATATAGCTATAAGTACCCTCACTTTAGCAGGCATAGAAATGTAAAACACCAAACATAACAAAAATTTTTTAAAAATTGGACTTTATCAAAACTTTAAACTTGTGTTCATCAAAATACTGGGAGAAAAGTATCCACCGTGTGTGAGTGTGCGTGTTAAGCAAAGGACTTCCATGAGAAGATATTTTAAAAGTCTATAAAAAAAAGATAAAATAATAAAATTTTTAAGCAGGGAGAAGACTTGATTGAATAGACACTTTACAAGAAGAAGATACACAAATTAGACACATAAAAAATGCTCACACAGATGAAAGCCACAATGAGATTGTACTACAGTCCCACAAAAAATGGTTGAAATTAACAAAACTGGTAATACTGGTTGTTAGTTGGGGATGTGGAACGACTGGAACTCTGAGAAATTGCTGGTGAGAATTTAAAGTAGTACACGACTTTGGGAAACTGTTAGGCAGTTTCTTATTAAGTTAGATATACTCCTATAACTCAAGAGAAGTGTCCACAAAAAGATGTATACAGGAGTGTTCATAACAACTTTATTTGTAAAAGCCCAAAACTGGAGACAGTACATGTGTTCATTGATAAAATAGATATTTTTAATTATTTTGTGTCATGTAATGGAAACTAAACAATAAACGACAGTGAACCAATACAAGCAACTTTACAAATGAACCTCAGAAACACTCTCAAGCAAAGGAAGGCAGATACAAAATAAAATGTAATTAATGTATGATTTCACTTATATGACAATTTATGAACAGGGTAAACAATCTATGGTGGTAAAAATTAGAACACTGGTTACCAAAGGAATTGACTAAAAAAGAGAGTATGAGAGACTTTCTGGGATGTTGAAAATGTTGTATAGTTTGGTTGTGGAGACAGTTTATGTGAGCATATGGATTTATCAAAATTCACCAAATTGTACACTTAAAGATCCATGCATTTCACAATATGTCAATGATAGTTAAATTAAGAGGAAAACAGAGGGCGTCTGGCTGGCCCAGTCAGAAGAGCATGTGACTCTTGATCCTTGGGGTCGTGAGTTTGAGCCCCATGTTGGGCATGGAGCCTACTTTTAAAAAATAACTCTTTTTTAAAAGTTAATAAAAAATGAAAACAGGAAAAGCATACCCCACTACCAGTCTCTTTTTAACTTATTAAAGCAGTTTGACTGATAAGCAGCATCTGCTAAAAAGCTAAAAATGGAATTGCTCCTTAGAGTGCAAATTCTTTTTTTCCACCATGAATGCCAGCCTCCCATCAGGGGCCCGACCACACTGGAATGAACTTGTATCAGCCAGCCTGCTCTGTGGGTCATGGAGCTTTGGATTCCAGCTCCCTTTCCCAGCGCTCTGTCCCATTTTTTAATTTCCAGGGAAGTATTGTTCTAAAACTTGGCTCAGACCTTGTCCTCTCCTTGGATTCCTTCTTCCATTTGTTTTCTTGATTTTGATCAATCACTCTTTGGCTTATATCCCTCTCTTTTCGAGGTGGTGAATCGGGGGGGTTTAATGCTGGGGCAGTATTGGGCACAGAACCTAGAAGTCATCTCCCTCACTCAGGGAAGGCATCAATCACCCGTCACAACATGACGTTTCATTCTTCTCTCTTGAATGCATTTGCACAGATTGTTGTCCCACACAAGTGAGCCAAATGGACTTATGAGCTATTGGGGGGCAGGAGATGGGGGCAGCAGGAAGGGAAAATAAAGGGACAAAGAAAAAGAATGGTTCTTTGTGGGGCAACAAACTTTGTTCTGGTTCCCAGCCTGACTGTTTCTGATCTGGTTTTCTTCTTTCTGGGATGTTTGAACTTGTTTCCTCAGCTCCGATGTTGAACTCTTGTCCAAAAAACTAAGAGCAGCAGAGTGTGAGAGGCTGAGAGAGGCAAGGCCAGCCATCCAGCAAAAATAACTGCAGAGCTGTGAAGATAAATGTGTGTCTGTATCGAACTGGGCTTGAGAATGGGTGTGTGTGTGTGTGTGTGTGTGTGTGTGTGTGTGTCTTAACAAATTTATGAGAAACACCCTGTGGAGTAGCCTCACTGCTTCTCTCCCTCTGCTCTCACACAGTCTGGCACTTTCTCCTCCCTCTGACAGCTGCCATTAACCTTTTTCTGCAAAGAGCAGAGTATCTTGCCAGTTGGATGTTGGAAATCTGGCAGAGAAAAGCTTGTTCAAAAAAAGGGGGTAGGAAGATAGGGAAGAGCTCGGCAGACACCACAAGAGAGGATGGGGGCTGGCAGGGTGCTAAGCTGGAGCACAGGACACAAAACTGTTGCCTTACATCTGATAAAACCCCCAAAAGCTGAGTTGGGGAAAGGAAGAAGAAATGAACATTTGAATACAGAGGCGGTAAGGACCTCTTACGTAGCCGAAAGGACACAGGTACTAAGTTTTATTTGCAGCTCCCCAAACTCCCAAAACTACAAGCTCTGTGCAGAATGTAGAATAATCTTGCTTGTGGAGAGAGAGAGAATATTAAGAGACCCAGCTAGACCAAAACTTTTTTTGATAGAAAAGATCCCTCCAACCATTTCCTTTCTTAACTTGTCTCAGAGAAGGGAACTTCTCCTTTCTGTTTTGTTGCAGGTCTTTCCCTCCTCTTCTTGACTAGGAAAGCTCTCGGTCCTCATTACTGGGGCCTACCCCCAACAAGCCTGGACTAAAAAGTGAGCATAAAACACCTACTCTGAGTTCACCTCATGTGTCCTTGGCTTTGCAGCGAAAAAGGCAAGAATGTTTTTTTAGTCTCGTTTTTATTAGCTTGGTCTTGCACTGGACTCTTCAAAGTTCTAAAATATGAATATGGAATATTTTGTTAATTACAAAGCTCTGTATTTATAGAGATCTTAATGTTTTCTAGCTGCCCTAATTGCATTTTTTCCCTCTGTGTTTAAAGTATTCCCATGGGAGAAGAGGTTAATACTCCTAATATCCTAGAGCTCCTGTAGAAGCAATTATTTACCATCTTGGGATTTTAATGAGTCTTGACAATTACTACAGTCCGGTATATTGAACACAGGTCTGTCGTCTCCGGTGTCATCTTACAGAAGTAATGCTTCTCCAACTAAGCAAGGAGAAAATTAATCCTGTGGATACAAAACAAAACAAAATAAAACAAAAAAACCCATGACCAGCCTAGACAGTGCAAACTTTAAAGCCAGTGGAACTTAGAAACTTTGGAAATGACAATTTTTTGGTCTAGTCAGAGCATTTGAAATAAATGGCCCTTAGCTTTCTTCCAAACTATTTAATTCCTTACCAGTGGTTTGGTGGGACAGTCCAGAAATAGAAGTAACTTAAATTTTTTATGGGTAGTATCTCCTGTGGTGTATGCCAGGGGCTCTCAGCCATGTTTGTGCCCCAACACCCCAAAAGGATACAAGGCTCCTATGGTAACAGGGCTAGGTGCAACAATAATTCTCTCAGGGAAACCTGTTTAAACTTAGGAAAAAACAAAGGTGTGGGACTGCACCCCTCTCGAGTGGGGCATGATCTCTTAGGTGTAAACTCAAAAGGGTACCCTGAAATATAAGCAGTCTTCAGTCTCCATACAGGCAGTACTGTCATTCCTGACTTGGTTTCTTGTGTCCCATAACTTAACGCTCCACTTCCGGAGAGTAGGGGGAAATGCTGCCACAACCTCCCTTCCTGTATTAGTCACTCGTCTGAGGAGGCCCTGCTACGTGAATGAGCCAGCCCTCCTCAGCAGCCACTGGCTGCCGTTCTAGCTATTGCTGTTACTCCCTGGGCCTCTAAGAGAACCTCCTGCACCCCTTATAGAATGTCCTGCTGCTGGAGCCGCCACCATAGAATGAGGTTTTCTGCCAAGCAGAGATGGGACTGGGCCACACTCACTTGCCACTGCAGCAAGCAAAGACGTATTTCTGATGTCTGGAGTTAGAACCCGGAAGGGATCTTCCAACATGTAAAATGTTATGAATGGTGGTTAAGTTCTACGACCCCATATACCAACAATACTGTATTTGTTTGCAGAGTTGCCATAACGAAATACCACAGACAGGGTGGCTTGAACAACAGTAACTCATTTCTTACAGTTTTGGAAGCTAGCAGTCCAAGATCAAGGTGTGGGCAGGGTTAGTTCCTCCTGAGGCCTCTGTCCTTGGCTTGCAGACGGCCGCCTCCTCGCTATACCCTGACACGGCCTTTCTTTCCTTCAGTGTGCACACATCCCTGGTGTCTCTGGGTCCAGATTTCCTCCCCTTCTTCACAAGGACACCAGTCGTTGCAACCAGACGCCCCCTAACAAACTCATCTGAACTGTTACCTCTTTAAATACACCTCTTTAAGTACACCTCTTTAAGTCTCTGCCTGTAGGCACCTTCTGAGGCTATGGGATTAGAGCTTCAACATGTGAGTTAGGGGAGGGAGCATGATTTGGCCCATAACAGGCATTATGGGTCAGTAGTCTCGTGGGGACTACTTGGGAACCTAACTACCACTTAGGTAATTGTTTCTGGGTTTCAGACAACCGACTTTCAAACAGACTCTGGAAACGGCATTCCAAATAAATCATGGGGCCCTGCCTATTAAAAGGTAGGGGGGTACTGCACAGTCAGTTACTCACATCCACTAATTACAGAGTATTCCCTCAGGGAGGTTGCAGGGCATGCTGATGACTTCAGTCCAGAATACTGTATGAAAAGAACTTAGTAACTGGACCGTTCTTAAAAACCTGTGTAATCTACATAAAGGCACATAAAACATGAAGCAGATACTTGTTTGTGAATGAGTGAGATCAGGAACTTTCTGGAGGTATTCTTCTACATGGTGTAAATGCTATCTTACTGCTTTGTCTACTAATTTTTATATGAGAGACCACCTAGACACAAAAGCAAATCTCACTAGCTGGGATACGCCCTTCTGGAGAAAGCGGAACCTTTAATTTTAACACTTAATATATCTCGCTGTAATTGCAGTGATGATCAGGAGCCCTAAAGATTAGGTTTTGAGGGGCGCCTGGGTGGCTCAAGTCAGTTAAGCATCTGCCTTCGGCTCAGGTCATGATCCCAGGGTTCTGGGATGGAGTCCCACATGGGGCTGCTTGCTCTGCGGGGAGCTTGCTTCACCCTCTCCCTCTGCCTGCTGCTCCCCCTGCTTGTGCTCACTCGCTCTCTCTCTCTCTCTGTCTCTCTCAAATAAATAAATAAATCTTTAAAAAAAAAAGATTAGGTTTTGATTGATGAATTAGGTTTTAACATTATCAGACTAAAAACCCTTACCCTTTTTTTTTGAGAATTTATTTTTAGGTAATCTCTGTACAACCCCAAGATCAAGAATCACATGCTCCACTGACTGAGTCAGCCAGGCAACCCTACTCTTACTCTTTTCTTTTTTTAAAGATTTTATTTATTTATTAGAAAGAGCATGAGGGGGTAGGGGAGGGCAAAGGGAGAGGGAGAAGCAGAATCTTCACTGAGCAAGGAGTCCAATGCAGGGCTCCATCCCAGGACTTCGGGATCATGACCTGAGCTGAAGGCAGACACTTAACTGACTGAACCACCCAGGCGCCCCTAATCCTACCCTTTTCTTTTAATTATTTTTATTAACATATGTTATTTGCCCCAGGGGTACAGGTCTGTGAATCATCAGGCTTACACAGTTCACAGCACTCACCATAACACATACCCTCCCCAATGTCCAGCAACCCTCAGTTTGTTTTGTGAGATTAAGAGTCTCTCATGGTTTGTCTCCCTCCTGATCCCAACTTGTTTCATTTTTTTCCTTCCCTACCCCGCAAATCCACCACTCTGCCTCTCAAATTCCTCATATCAGGGAGATCATATGATCATTGTCTGTCTCTGATTGACTTATTTCACTAAGCATAATACCCTTTAGTGCCATCCATGTTGTCGCAAATGGCAAGATTTCATTTCTTTTGATGGCTGCATAGTATTCCATTGTGTGTGTGTATATAGATAGATAGATAGATAGATATACCAAATCTTCTTTATCCATTCATCTGTTGATGGGCATCTAGGCTCTTTCCATAGTTTGGCTATTGTGGACATTGCTGCCATAAACATTTGGGTGCATGTGCCCCTTCAGATGACTACATTTGTGTCTTTAGGGTAAATACCCAGTAATGCGATTGCTGGGTCATAGGGTAGCTCTATTTTCAACTCTTTGAGGAACCTCCATGCTGTTTTCCAGAGTGGCTGCACCAGCCTGCATTCCCAGCAACAGTGTAGGAGGGTTCCCCTTTCTCCGCATTTGATGTAATCCCTAAGCCAAAGGTCAGGTGCTAATATCCTATTGTCAACTTAACAGGAGAGAATGATATGATAGTGGCTTAGAAGTAGTAGGCTGGAATGTTTGGTAAAGCTCCTGCCTATGTGCCTGAAATTTCACTGTTCAGTTTATTCCTTTGAATCAGTTATTCCTCCAAAGTACTGCTTTTTTAAATGCAGATATTTCTAGGAAGGATAGCATATTAACATCATCACCTTTGCCTGCCTGGGTACCTGAACAACAGAATAAGAACAGTGAGTAATTGGGGAAAGTTCAAGAAAGGACCAAATTGTCAGATTTTTTTTTTAAGATTTTATTTATTTATTTGACAGACAGAGATAGCAAGTAGGCAGAGAGGCAGGCAGGGGGGCGGGGGGGAGCAGGCTCCCCGCTGAGCAGAGAGCCCGATGCGGGACTCGATCCCAGGACGCTGGGATCATGACCTGAGCCAAAGGCAGAGGCTTAACCCACTGAGCCACCCAGGTGCCCCAAATTGCCAGATTAAAAACTAGATTAATCTCCTTCTCAGTGTAACCCAGGCCTGGTGATAAACATCATTGTACTTCAGATTCTCTTATTTTAGGCTATTTGATACATCTAGAGTATATGGGAAATCACACCAATCTTTTACACGTATTTAGCCTAAATTCGAACTAGTTAGATATTATTCCTAAAAGTACATTTACCACAGATGGATGTTAGGAAGCATCTAGCAGAAAGGTAGGAAATCATCATAAGGTACTGGGTTTTTTCCTAGCATCCTGTGTGATGAGACACAGAGAAGACAATGTAAAGTCTTCATGAGATCTGAAAAAGTCCTCTAACTAGAAGTAGCCTGCAGACTTCCAGTTGGGGATCACTGTTCTAATGGTATTTTGTCAGGAGTGAGCTATATTTATTCATAGATAAAGTTGGAGAGAATTTAGAGATCTTCAAATCTCCCCGCACCCTTCTTTTTTTCTTTTGCTCACGAGAAGGCTGCGGCCAAAGAGGTTAACTGACTTGCTCAAGATGCTAAAGCTAAGTGGCACCATAGGGACTGGACATTTCAAACTTTTTTCCACTATTGCACCCTTTGGAAGAAAACCCTCTCAGCCGGTCAGAGGAGGCCCTGCTAATAACAGTCTTCTCCCACAGCAATGTGACTTTTTTTGAGGGAGAAAAGTACATGGTAGACCACTTAATATATCTGCTAAGAAGTTTCTGTAACCTCTGTCAGGGCTGCAGCTTTGCCAGCATCCCTGTTGCTCCCTGCACACACTGCTGAACCCTTAGCATTCAGCTCTTATGTACCATCTAGGGTAGTGCAACCCGCAGGCAGCAGTCCTGTAGGCACTGGGGATACTTAGAAAGACCCCCATGCGGGACTTGCTAGGTTCTGTGTGGTGAGATAATCCCATGACTTCTCCATCTTCTCTTGAAGAACTGGCTTTCTCACTTGGCTACTTCTGAAGGTTGAGCTCCCCTCCCTCTCCAACTGCCTCCTCAGGAGGAGACGTAGAGCAGAAAGATCTGGTGAGCCTTCTCACCTTCAGTAAGCTGGGTGAAACTTCCCAGAAGTACTTGCTTTGGTGTGGACTTTCCTTTTCAGGCTTGGTCATTCCTTCCATGCGGAAATGGAGCTGGGTGAGGCCACTGGAGCTCTGGACTGCTGTGGCTTCGCCTACACTTTCTGGGGAGCCGTGCTCATGAGTGTGGTGAGCCTAAGCGTTCACTGAGCCAGGTTGGACTGGAAATGTCCCTGGAGTCTCTCATTCTCACCCTTCTTCACCTAAGTAAACACTGACTGCAAAATTTTTTGAGCATTAGGAGGCTACGGGAATATTTTTCTTTTCTTTCAACCCCAACCATCCCCAAGAACTTTCAAATCACATCACATATTTTCTTCCCTTTAGCAATCCAAAATTAGTTACATACAACTCCAGACCCCTACCTCATCCCCAACCTTCTCCATGTCACGAGACCTGATTTACTGTATCCCTGTATTATGCTTGCCCCTCACAACTACTCATGGTCCTCCATAAGATGGCCACGCGTACCCAGGGGAACCACTCAGAACCGCCCACATGACTCCAGAGCCTTGCACAGTAATGGCACCCTTTCCAAGGCCCTTCTGAATTACTGGGCCAGCAACTTGTACCATACTCAGGGTCATTTTGTCATCTCACTAAGGAGTCAGGAGACACCACCCAGGCAATGTATCAGGTTGGCAATTAAAAAAATAAAATACTCAAGCAAGATCCATAGTTTCCTGTGGGAGGCTTTCTAGTCTCTCCCTGCCACACTCATCCCAGAATCAGATCCAGGTGCTGGAAACAGCAGACAGCAGTCCCGGACATAGAGTGTGCACATGCCACTGTGGTGAAGGAAATTTCCTTCTCTCTTCCTGCTCGGCCAGAGCGATGAGCTGGAACTGGCTCAGGCTTTGAGCTGGTTTAGCATTAAAATCTCAGCTGCAACAAAGCCTTGTTCTTACCGCCCTGACAGTTTTCAGCATTAGATTTCTTATTAGTTGTTTGGGTTTTTTTTTTTTTTTTTACCCTCTCCCTTTTGACACTTTTCTTTTCTGAGAGCCAAACCAAATATGCTGGGCTGGCTAGCTAGCCTGTCTGTGTCTGCGATTCCCAGAACTCCGCTGCTGTTCTGATGGATCCCTTTGGCAAGGAGGGAAATATTTCTCCATTTTGATAATGACAGGCCCTTAGTTTTAACGTCTCTATTTATGTCAGTTAACAGATTCTAAGAGATAATGTGAGATACTACCAATCAGCTAAGGCAACCATATGAAAATTCTGCCTAGCTGGAAAATATGGTTCTTTGTTTATAAAACTCTACACTTTCTCCAGCCTCAAGTAATTACCTCAGTCAGTCTTTGGACTGGTAAAGCCTTGTGCAGACCATCCCATCCATCTCTGTGCCTCAGGTGTCTGCTTCATGTGAGCACCCCACCCAGATGGGTAACTGGCTGGTTGGGCTTAAAGGCTAACACACAACCGGTCCTGAGGTAAACACTTCTGTTGGTTGAATCTCTGCCAGCCGCTGTACCTTCTTACTCCTTCGTTGTCTGACTTGCTTGCAGGTCTAGAGAATTAGTAGTAGTAGTTCTAGTAGTTCTTAGCTCACTTCCAGGCTTATGATTCTCAGGTTCAGAGTCAGTAGTTCTACTGTTTGATGTTTTGTTGGGGAGGGGATTAGTGTAGAAAACTAAGTTATATTCTTCATATTAATGCAGGTTCACTAAAATTCTTAACTACTTATTTCCGTCAGAGCTAGGGAGCTTCTGGCACTGAAGGATTTTCAAAGCCACAGCTAAGAAAGAGAGCAGCTCCTGAGTTGCTTTTGTTATTATTTTCTTTTTAACCTTTTAAAAGGAAAGGTAAAAATACATAGAGAAATCTAGCTACCCCAAGGCATATGGCATACATTCATTCAATAAATATTTGGGGAGCACCTACTATGTGCCAGGCATAACATGCTCTTGAAAGTACTAGAAAGGGGCGCCTGGGTGGCTCAGTGGGTTAAACCTCTGCCTTCGGCTCAGGTCATGATCTCAGGGTCCTGGGATTGAGCCCCACATCGGGCTCTCTGCTCAGCAGGGAGCCTACTTCTCTCTCTCTCTGCCTGCCTCTCTGCCTACTTGTGATCTCTCTCTGTCAAATAAATAAATAAAATCTTAAGAAGAAAAAGTACTAGAAAATTCTAGAAAGTAATTTATGATTTTCTTGCTCTGAGAGGCTTAAGTACCCAGGGTTCCCTCCTACCCTGATGCTTTAGTCATGGGGGAATGAAATGAGGAAGTCCCTTTGGTGATATAAAACCAAATGAATCTTGGGGAGATCTCTGTTGTACTGCTCAGCAGTGGAATTTTTTTTTTTTTTAAGATTTTATTTTTATTTATTTGACAGAGAGAGATCACAAGTAGGCAGAGAGGCAGGCAGAGAGAGAGGAAGGGAAGCAGGCTTCCTGCTGAGCAGAGAGCCCGATGCGGGGCTCGATCCCAGGACCCTGAGATCATGACCTGAGCCGAAGGCAGCGGCTTAACCCACTGAGCCACTCAGGCGCCCCTCAGCAGTGGAATTTTGAGTGTGGATCATGTATATACAGGCCCCCTTAGTGGAATGGAGCTAAACTCTTGTTTTTATTACGCCATTTTGTTTAAGATTCATCATGGAGGAGCAGCAACATATTACTTACTGTTGGCCTAAAGCAACAAATAGCCTTTCCTTCCTTTTTTTTTTTTTAAGATTTTATTTTTTTATTTATTTACTTATTTGAGAAAATGCGAGAGAGCACAAGGCAGTAGTGGGGGACAGAGTGGGAGGGAAAGGGACAAGCAGATTCATGCTGAGCATGGAGCCCGATGCCAGGCTCAATCCCATGACTCTGAGACCCCGAGACCATGACCCCAGCCAAAATCAAGAATCGGCCACCATCCAACTGAGTCACCAAGGTGCCCCTGGCCTTTCCTTCTTACGAGAATAAAATCAGACATTGCCTGACAAAGGAGCTCATTACAAGTTAGGGAGAAGAAGGCCCCATAGCAACCTCATGATCGTGACCACTTCCACTCAGCATTGCACAGAGCCCAAAGCCATGGTGGCTGTTGCTTCAGGCTCCACATGCCAAGCAACTGGGGCAGATGGAGACCTCAGGAAAAAAAACTATAGGAGATTCAACCTACAAGCTCAGACTTGAAAATACCGAGGAAGAAAGAATTTTGGGGTTAGTCTTAATCTGTGGGAAATAATCATAGGACAGAAACTTCAAAAGTAACTTTAATTCTCCCTGGTGCTAAATGCTAGAGGAACCCTACAGAGTGAAACAGTGGCCTGAAAAAACCTGCCAAAAAGTAAATGACCAGACAAGCAATACCCACCATGTGCTCAGATCCCTCTGACCACATGTACTTTATGTTTTATTAACAGGTATTGTGGCAAAAGGCATTTTATTTTATTCTAGTTTTTCGAAAATCCAAACTCAGAAGTTCTTTCATGTCTTCAAACTCCTAAGCAGATGTGGTTGAACAGCCAGCTAATTGGGGCTGGGGGGCGCTAGCCCGGGTCTGGCTGGGGTAGAAAACCATTTCATCTTGATCCGTCACCTCCAAAAGGCTCCAATTATCATGCCAGTTACCACCTCAGACCTCATGGCCTATGCATCCTGGGACCTAGCTGTTAAAAACCTCAAGTTCAGATTCTTGTCTGCTTCGACCAAACTGAGCATCTCTGTATAATTTCCTGCCCACCGCAAAACCATCCTCAGAAAGGAATTAATCTGAGTCACGGCCAACCACAACTGAATTCATTCAGTTACATCTCTTGTAACCATATCCCTTCTTCATATGCATCCATCCACCCTCTTCTTTCATCCCCCCCCCCACCGCCGACTGTGACTGTGAATAGAGCTCTTTACCTTGAAATCTATTTTCTCTCCTTTAAGACTGCCTAATTTTGTGAATTTCTCTTAGCTCTCCCTGTGCCTTTACTTGGCTATGAAGAGATATAGTAGCTATTCTGAAATCATGACCTGTGCTGGGCAGTGAATGTTCTGGGGCAATTTCCCTGAACCAGTCAGCCCATCCCTCTGCTGCAGTTCTCGTCGTCCATTCAGCCCAGCTATGTTCCTTATTCTTCACACCCTCAGCTCTGTTCTCTGACAGACAACCATCCTAGCATTGAAAGCAGGAAGGGAACTCGGTTTGTTTCCCCTTACTGCCAGCCTTTTATAACAATGATTTTGGATGGGTGTGATGCTATAGAACATCGTCTCTGAAATACCTCCGTTTCTTTCTGAGCTTCCCTGTCCGCTCGTCTCCAGAGCAGTGATGGCGGCTGAAGCATTCTCTCCTCCCCTTATGTTCACACACTTCCAGTGTGTGTTGCTTCGAGCACTCAGAGTGAGTAACTTTTGCATTTGTGATTCTTGGCTCGAGTCCCTCTAGAAATCATATTACTACTCTGAGTTCAGGGAGGGCTGGAATAGCTACTAAGAACAGAATACATTATAATAACATTCAGCAGACAAAGCCAGAAAACTCTGGCCAGAGACCACCTTAGTATCCTTTACTTGGCCCATATTCCATTTTCTGAGAACTTTAAACCAAGTGAGATGCCACTGTGTACAGTTTACGTGCCCCGCTGTAAGGTCTGCATCATCACATCGTCTTGTTTTTGAGATGCTTCACATTTTATCTTAAAAAGCTCTTTGGAGAGTTACCAGTGTTTTCCCTCAGTCACCAGCTTCGGGCAGGATATTTTTGCTAGGCAGTATTGGATGTAAAAACCTGTCAAGGAATTTGAAGAAGAGTTGGGGAATTAAACAAATAGCCAACTGTTGAAACATGAGACCAAATTAATACTTTAGCAATAGTTACCTCTGAACAGAGAAGGCTTCACAGAGAGAAGAGCCTATTGCGCTCAGTCGTGAAGGGGGAATAACAGGGAACATGGGTGTGTAGGAGGGAAGGTTGTCTGCATTCTAGGATGAGGGAAACACGTCAAAATAAAAGCAAAGATGAGGGCATGTACCAGGAGGCTGTATGCATTTGGCAGGGCTATCCCAGGAGGTGAATTTGGGAAGGTAAGATGGGGTCAGATTGGACTCTGTTTTGTAAGTAGGAAATCATTTAAGATACTGGAGGAGGAGGCGAGAATCTAAGCCAGCCTGTTTTTAGGAAGAGTGTTCTCACAAGCCAAGACTAATCTGCTTATGAAGCTATTACAGTAAGCAAGGGGCGCCTGGGTTGGCTCAGTCGGTTAAGCGTCTGTCTTTGGCTTAGGTCAGGTCATGATCTCAGAGTCATGGGATGAGTACTGCATTAGGCTCCTTGCTCAGTGGGGAGTCTGCTTCTCCCTCTCTTCCCCTCTCGTGCTCTCTCCCTCTCTCAAATAAAATCTATATAAAAAATATTATATATATATGTGTGTGTGTGTGTATATGTATATATAAAGATATACATATATGTATATATATAATATATTACAATAAGCAAAAGATACTAGAATGAGAGAGCTTACGTTAGGGCTGTGACCAGGAGATCAGCAAAGAAACTAAATCATAAGAAACACAGCCTGGGGCGCCTGGGTGGCTCAGTGGGTTAAAGCCTCTGCTTTTGGCTTGGTTCATGGTCTCAAGGTCCTGGGATCGAGCCCCACATTGGGCTCTCTGCTCAGCAGGGAGCCTGTTTCCTCCTCTCTCTCTGCCTGCTTCTCTGCCTACTTGTGATCTCTATCAAATAAATAAATAAAATCTTAAAAAAAAGAAGAAAGAAAGAAACATAGCCTGGAAAGGCCATTAACAGGAATTTCCCAGATTAAGAAATGGCCAGTAAATATACTTATAAATGTTTGGTCTCAGTTTTGGCATCACTACAAATGAAAAGAATTACAAAGAACTACAAATGAAAATAGCCCCATCATATCAGCAAGGTTGGGGTGTGTGTATGTGGCCCCAGTATATTGGGTAGGTGGGATAATGAGCACCCTTATTCATTGCCTAGAATCTGAAAACTAGTACAGCTCTTCAGGAATAGTTTGGTAACATGTCAGAAGCTTAAAGAGGTATATACACTTTGACCCAGAAATTTTGAGAAAATGATCATAAATATGCAAAGATTTATGTACTAGCAAACAACATGTTACTATTTGTAGTAATGAAATATTGAAAACAAACTAAATTTCTAATAATGGAATTATTTAAATTATGATACGTCCATAAAATGGATTACAATGTGACCCATTTAAAAATTACGTTTTAGAAGAATATTTAATCACGTGAAAAACTATTTGTAGTAGTAATTAAGTGAAAACAACAGTTTATTAAACAGTATGAATGGTATGAGTTGATGTGTAAGTGGAACATTCACAAAAAAGTGTTTATTAAGCATTTGAAAAATGTGGGTCGAGCTCCAGAGAGAGAAGGGAGTTAGAATTATATTGACATACCTTGATAATCCTTAAGTTTAGGTCACATATGGGTTATTTTACTATTTTCTTTTGTATGTGTGTGAAATTTTCTATGCTAAAAGTTATTCAAACCCCACAAAAATCCCCCTCAAAAGAAATAATTAAATTTGCAAAGAAAGTAGATTAAATGTATTAATGCACTAAAGCACTTAGAATAATGCCTGGACCATAATAAATGTCCCTTAAGTTACTTGCTATTTTTATTACTGCTTTATAAAGCTAAAGATAGACAGTGTTACCCCAGCAGAGGACAAAAGAGGAAGAACAGAGGAATGCCTCCCCCCGGCTGGAGCCCAGGAAGCCCCTGCATGTGTGGGACGAAGCAGAAGAGGAACAGGAGTAGGAAAGAGAAGAAAGACAAGGACAGGCCAAAGAGAGCCAGAAAGTCAAGAGGCAGAGAGATTTTAGAAGGAGATGTTATCAGAACAAATAGCCCAGAGGAGTTCAAGTAGGTTGAAGACAGTTAAAGCCATTGGATTATGCTGTTCAGGAATCCTAGAGGTTCGGTTTTGGGTTTTGGGTTTCTTTATAACATGCACACACAAAAAAATACACCGATGAAAAAATGCAACTCAACAAATTTTTAACACTCATGTAATGAGCCTTTGGAACAGGAAGCAGAAAATTCCCCAGCACCTCAGAAGCCTCTTGTCTTGCCACTACTCTGCCCTCCATGGGTGACCTGACTTCTAATACTGGAGATCAGTTTTGCCTGTTTTTTTAACTGTTTATACCTGGAATCAAACAACGTGAACTCTTTTGCGTCTTGCTTCTTTCATTCAACGTCATGTTTATGAAATGTGTCAGTTATGATATACATAGGTATATTTCGTTCATTCTCATTGCTGTATGATACTCCATTGTATGAATGACTATACCACAATTTATCACCTAGTTGTTGATGGACATTTGGGCTATTCCCAGGTTTGGGCTATTTTTCTGGATTCCCTTCTCTCTTCCATTGGTCTATATGCCTGTTCTTATGCCAGTAGTAAATGATGTTCATAACTATAGCTTCCTAGTAATACTTTTCTTCATGATTGTTCTTTGAGATTGCTTTGGCTGTTCCTGTCACTTTACACGCATGCGTGCATCCACCAGCCAAAGTTCTTACTGGTCCTGCATTGATTCTGTGGATTAGTTTGGGCATAATTAACACTTTACGCTACTGAGTCTGACGATCCATGGTCATCATGTATTCCTCCATTTAAGATACCTTTTATTTCTCTAAATGATGTTTTACAATTTTCAGGGGAGCAGGCTTAGCTTAGTAACCTTTTGAGAGAGCAGTTTCAGTAAACAGCAAAATGTAAATTCTCAGATGCTAAAGAGGAAAATGGGAAACAGAGGTAGCAAATGTAAACCGTTCCTTTGAGATGTTTGATAGTGAAAGAAAGAGGAAAATTGGTACTAGCTTGTGAGAGAAGCAGATTTGAAAGGTTGTTTCGGCAGAGAGTGCCTTCAGAAACCATGGAGAGAGTCCCCGGGGGTAGGAGAGATTGGAGGCACAGAATGAATTAAAGGGACAGGGACATGGAAGGGTGGCTCAAGTTAGCCTGGAGAAGAAATTAGGAGCAAGGAGTGTTGTGAAGTTATTTTGAGGTAGTGTGTTTCATGTCTGGATTACTTTAGTAACAATTTCTTCAGACTCACTGGTTGCTTACACAGTGAATAGTACTGAGCCATCACGAGTGCTGTGCCCTTTGTCACTCATGGCACCAGAACTCACATTCAGGGTGTTTGGAGCAGCAAGACTTGCTGCCCTCCCGGTCATCCCTAATCCACATGTTCAAATCCCTATTTCTTTGAGCAAAGCATATTACTTTGTATTTTCTCCACTGTGCATATCTGTTCATTTATTATTCCAATAATCCCTTCTTCCAGAGTATCTTAGTTAAATTAAGGCTTAGTAGATAGGGGCTTTTCCACTAAATCTTGAGGTGCCTGAGAGACTTGAGGAAGATTTTGTAGTAGAGATTTTGTATATGGAGGAAACGAGGGTGCTGAGATAAGGGATTTAATACTTAAGTTCTAGAAAGAGCTTGCAGAATTCACAGGAACAAATCTGTTTGGCAGTTTAGTGGAAGTTATTTTACTTTGGAAGTAAGTTTTTAAGTTTGTTGTTTGCTTTAGGTGCGAAGCTTTCAATACATACACAGAAAATTGTATCTTTCCATCTAGAGAGGGCACTGTGTAAACTTACGTGCTACATATAATTATGGTGTTTTTAAGAATGTAAACCAAGAAGACAGTATTTTCACTGCAGTACTTGCAGTGGTGGAATTAGCCTGCCAATATTAGAAAGTAGAGAATAGGAAGTGGAAGATCTTGTTGGATTACTCAGCCTTATATCCAGTAAGTTTGGATAGGTAGCTTTAACAAGGAAGGGAAAGAGGGAGAGAAAAGGATTTAATTCATTGCAGCTAGGATATAATAAGCATTTTCATTGAATCCCAAATATTACATGTTTGTACTTCTGGGGAAATTCCTTTCTGATGTTAAGTCTGAAGTGGCCTTTCTTTGGGGAGAAGGTGAGAGTTGAGTAGGCAGGCATGGGGGCAGGGCATGGGCAGTGGGCAAGGGGTAGAGGGAACAAGAATGTCTTGGGTGAAATCTGGTAACTGACACTTCAGAAGCTAGAACACACTTTTCCCAATTTAACCATAGGACACGCTGCATACTGGTAACCATACAAAAACTTCTTTTTTTTAAACATGTGATGCACATGCTAAAGAAATATTTTAAAATAACAAGGTACAAATACATTCCAAGATTTGTTTTTACACCTGTGCTGTGTAACACATCTACGTTTTTAGTTTGATAACTTCACATGGCCTTTCTTTACTAAGTGCTCTTTTTTTTTTCTTTCACACATTCCTGTACTCCTTTGACTTCCGAATGAAAAAACTTTGCATTTTCGAAGTCAAAATAAAAATCCTCATTTTAAATGTAATTTCAGTTTTATAAGAAAAGTTGATCTTCGAGATTTTTTTCAAGACAGGAAATGTTAGCATATATTGGCTCAAGTGCCAGTGAGCTCTCTCTGCTCAGCCGTGCCCACCTCTGATATTGCTTGCAGATAGAACACAAACCATGCATAATCCCTGGAGAACAGAGAAAGCCCCACCAGATGGAAAGCAACTTCAGCTAATGAAGGAACACTTCCTTCTCTAAACTTTGTGATTCTTCTGATCGCCTCTCTTTTTAAACACCTTTTCCCGACAAACCATTCATTAGCCTTTGGAAAAAGCATAGTCTTACAGTGTGCCTCTGGTTTTTCCCCCTGATCTTTTTCTATCACTTCTAGTTCTAATTCCTCTTCCAGGGCTAAATCAGTCCTTCTGCTTCTCGTGTACACCCTCCTGACATTTGTAGGTCGTAATCACGTTCCCTCCCCTTAGCGTTCAGTTAGTTCAGGCCTACTGCTTCGTTCTTCTAATCCTGCCTCATAAAATGATCCTTTCAGCTTCTTCGTCATGCCTGCCATTTGCCTTTGAACTTAGTCCAGTTTGTCTCCATTTTTTCGGGTAATGAGGTGTGTGAAATGGAACGCAGTGCCCTAGTTGTGTTTTCACGGAACCACTGAACAGAGCAAGGGCCCTCTGAGGGATAATGCCCAGGCCTAGCCAGCCCAAGGGTCCTTTTGTCACCCTCAAGGACTGGTATTGCTTCTGTCAAGACCCAGTAATTCCTGTATTCCTGACCTCCCATGAACAGCCAAGTGCACATCCTCCTCCATGCCTTGGGAGCTCATATTTCTCCATTTAGAGCGATGCTCTTTTCTGTTCTCTCGTATCAACAGTCATATTCCTCAAGAAGCTTTTCCCTTCCTTCTCTCCTTTTGTTCCATCCAAACTGAAGGCAGCAGCATTTTATACCTGTCTGTGGGCATTTGCTACGTAGTGCGTTGAAGAGAGTACTCAACTGGTATTTTTTTTTAACAGTGCTATTGAGCTGTAATTCACACACCATACAATTCACCTGTTTGAAGTGCACAATTTAACAGGTTTAATACATTCTCAGAATTGTACCACCATCACCACATCCAGTTTTCAACATTTTCATCATTCTAAAAAGAAATCCATGCTTCTTAGCCATCACTTCCATCTACCCCATCCCACCCCAGCCCTAGGCAGCCATTAAAATCTACTTTGTGACTCTGGACTAAAGACCTGAACGTGAGAGGGGCACCTGGGTGGCTCAGTCGTTACCTGGGATCAAGCCACACATCAGGCTTCCTGCTTGGTGGGGAGTCTGCTTCTCTCTCCCTCTGCCCACCCCACCCTACCTCCCACCGCCAATTCTTGCTCTCTCTCTCTCTCAAATAAATAAATAAAATCTTTAAAAATAAATAAATAAACAGGGGCACCTGCATGGCTCAGTGGGTTAAGCCTCTGCCTTTAGCTCAGGTCATGATCTCGGAGTGCTGGGATTGAGGCCTACATCAGGCTTTTTGCTCAGCGGGGAGCCTGCTTCCCCCTGCCTCTCTGCCTGCTGCTCTGCCTATTTGTGACCTCTCTCTCTCTCTCTGTGTCAAATAAATAAATAAATCTTTAAAAAAAAAATTAAAAATAAAGACCTGAATGTGAGACCTGAAGCCATAAAAATCCCATGAGAAAACCTAGGCAATAATTTATTTTTGCCATTTGCCTTGGCCACATTTTTCTAGATTTGTTTTCTTGGGCAAGGGAAACAAAAGCAAAAATAAACTATCAGGATTATACCACAATAAAAAGCTTTTGCACGGTGAAGGAAACCATCAGTAAAACAAAAAGGTAACCTACTAAGTGGGAGAAAATATTTGCAACCCATACATCCAGTAAGAGGTTAATATTCAAAATACATAAAGAACTTATACCACTCAACACCAAAAAACCCTCCAAATAATCCAATTAAATATGGGCAGAGGACTTGAGCAGATATTTTTCCAAAGAAGACATCCGGACGGCCAGCAGACATATGAGAAGACGCTCAGTGTCACTGATCATTAGAGAAATGCAGATCAAAATGATGATGACATGATGAGATCACCTCACACCTGTCAGAATGGCTAGAATGAAAATGATGGGAAGTAACAAGTGTTGGTGAGGATGTGGGGAAAGGGAAACCCTTGAGCAGTCTTGGCGGGAATCTAAAACAGTACTGGAAGTTCCTCAAAAAATTAAAAGTAGAAATACCATATGATCCAGTAATTCCACTACTGGACTTTTACCAAAAGAAAATTAAAACACTGATCAGAAAAGATGTATGTACCCTTATGTTTATTGCAACATTATTCACACTAGCCAAATTATAGAAGCAACCCAGGTGACTGTCAGTAGAGGAATGGATAAAGATGTGATATGTGAGAGAAACAGACAGATATATGTGTATACATATCTACAATGGAATAGTACACAGCTATGAAAAAGGAACGAGCTCTTGACACTTGCAACAACATGGAAAGATCTAGAGGGCATTATGCAAAGTGAAGTAAGTCAGACAGAGAAAGACAAATACAAAGACAAATGATTTCACTTACGTGTGGAATCTAAACAACAAATGAACAAAAAAACATAAACAGACCCATAAACACAGACAATGAGCTGGTGGTTGCCAGAGGAGGAGGGTAGGCAGCTAGGCAAAATGGATGAAGGGAAGCAGGAAATACAGGCTTCCAATTATGGAATGAATAAGCCGTGAGGATAAAAGGTACAGCATAGAGAATATAGTCAATGGTATTGTGACAGTGTTGTATTATGACAGACGGGAGCTACACGTGTGGTGAGCTTAGCATAACATACAGGTCTGTTAAATCACCATATTGTACACCTGCAACTAATGTAATAGTGTGTGTCAGCTGTATTTCAGTTTAAAAACAAAAAAAAGTAGTAAAGATTGGAAGTCCTTCCATCCATTCAAACTACCTATTTTTAACAGTTTTGGATTTCTCTTTACATATACTTTAGATAGATCGATCTCCAAACATACCAATCTCTCTCACCTCTTGTTTGCTGCTGAGACTGTTAATAAAATTTTGTTCTTGCAAATTGTCTTGGCAAACAAACTTGTGTATACATTCTTGAATTTCTTAGTGGTATATTTATAGAACTATTCAACTTTTAATAATTCCGATCTCTTAAAAGTAGAAGTATTTGGTCAACGGATATTTGCGTTTAAATTTGGTTGATGAGACCAGATAGCCCACTATATTCCCACAGTAGTGTAAGACTACCCACTTCCCCTGATAACAGTCTTTCAGAAACTTTTGCCAGTGTGATGGGGGAACAAAACCCTACCTTATTTCATCTGTATTTCTTTAACTACAAATGAAAGAGCATTTTTATGTGCTTATTCACCATTTGCATTTCTTCAGTGAGTTTTTTGTTCATATCCTTTGCCCATTTCTGTTATTAGGCTGTAGTATCACTTTCATAATACATCGATACCAATACTTGTTCTTTTGTCTTTTCTCCCTTTATTGTTGAGGTATATTCACTTTGTCCCCTCTTTGTTGAGGGTTGTTATCATAAATGGATGTTGAATTTTGTCAGATGCTTTTTCTACATCTGTTGAGGTGATCATACGATTTTTATTCTTCATTTTGTTACTATGGTGTATCATATTTTTGATTTATAGATGTTGAAGCATCCTTGCATCCTTGGAATAAATCCCACTTGATCATGGTGTATGATCCTTTTAATGAAGTACTAAATTCAGCTTGTTCGTATTTCATTGAGGATCTTTGCATCTGTGTTTATCAGGGATATTGGCCTGCAATTTTCTTTCTTTGTGGTGTCCTTTCCTAGTTTTGGTATCAGAGCGAGCAATGCCAGTCTTATAAAATGAGTCGGGAGTGTTCCTCCTCTTCTGCTTTTTGGAAGAGTTTGAGAAGGATTGGTATTCATTCTTCTTTATGTGTTTGGTAGAATTCACCAAAGAAGTCATCCGGTCTTGGACTTTTTGTTTTTTGAAAGGTTGATTAATGATTAATGATTCCGTTCCCTTGCTAAGAGTCAGTTCAGATTTTTTTTTTCTTCATGATGCAGTTTTGGTAGGTTGTGTTTTTCTAAGAATTTATCCATTTCTACTAGGCTGTCTGATATGTTGGCATATAATTTTTTATGGTAGTCTTTTTTGATTCTTTGTATTTCTCTGGTATAAGTTAACATCTCTTCTTTCACTTCTGATTTTATTTGACTTCTCTTGCTTTTTTTCTTGGTAAGTTAAGCTAAAAGGTTTATCTCTTTTGTTTATCTTTTCAAAACACCAGCTTGTAGTTTCATTATCCTTGTCTGTTGTCTTTTTATAGTCCCTATTTTATTTATTTCCACTTTCATCTTTGTTATTTTGTTCCTTCTACTAACTTGGGGCTTTTTCCAGTTCCTTGAGGTATAAAGTTAGGTTAAGATATTTCTTGCTTCTTACTGTAAATATCTATGAGTTTCCCTCTTAAGAATGCTGTTAGGGGCGCCTGGGTGGCTCAGTAGCTTAAGTGTCCAACTCTTGACTTTGGCTCAGGTCATGATCTCAGGGCTGTGAGACTGAACCCTGCGTTGGGCTCCATGCTCAGTGGGGAGTCTGCTTGAGATTCTTTCTCTCTCCCTCTGCCACTCCTCCCCCTCTCTCCCAAATAAATAGATCTTTTTTTAAAAAATGCTTTTACTGTATCCCATATATTTGGTATATTGTATTTCCATTTTTATTTGTCCCAAGGTATTTTTTTATGAACTTTATTTATTTATTTGCCAGACAGATCACAAGTAGGCAGAGAGGCAGGCAGAGAGAGGGTGGGGAAGCAGGCTTCCTGCTGAGCAGAGAGCCCAATGCGGGGCTCAATCCCAGGACCCTGAGATCATGACCTGAGCTGAAGACAGAGGCTTAACCCACTGAGCCACCCAGGCACCCCAGCCCAAGGTATTTTTTTGATCTCTCTTTTGATTTCTTTCTGGACCCATCAATTTTTCAGTCACATGTTGTTTAATCTCCAAATATTTATGAATTTCTATTTTCTTTTTGTAACTGATTTCTAGTTTCATACCATTGTGGTTGGAATACATGCTTGATGTGACCTCAGTCTTAAATTTATTAAGGTTCATTTTAAGGCCTTACATATTATCTGTCCTGGAGAATGTTTTGTATGTGCATGAGAAGACTATGTCTTTGCAACATAATTTTTAAATTTAGATCTTTAGGTAATTTTAAATTTATGCTCATATAGGGTATGAGCAGGAATCTAACCACAGCAAGGCCCAGTTGACCTAATACAATTCATTGACTTCAAATTACTCCTGCTCATATTCTAAATCCCAGTGATCTAATTTTATCAGTACAATACTCTTCTAGTTAGTGGCTTTTTACAGTATGTTTTATAATCTGATAAGCCAGTCCACACATGATTTTTTTCCTTTCAAATATTTTCTTAGCTCCTGTTATATATATGATAAATTTAGAATTAATTACCAAGCTCTGAAAGAGCCTTTGGGATTTGGTTTCGAAATGTGTTTGTGGTGTATTTTTAGGTGAAAACAAAGTCAGTTCACAAATAATCTATATACGGTCATTGCCATTTTGTTTCTAAAATTACCTGTATATATAATAAAACAATGTCTCAAAGGATATACAACAAAATATGTAGCAGTGGTTATCTCTTGATGCTAATATTGTTGTTCTTTTTTTTCCTGGTGCTTTTGTTTTCCAGATTTTCTACAATGTTTGTGTAGTACTTTTTTTTTTAAGATTTTATTTATTTATTTGACAGAGATCACAAGTAGGCAGAGAGGCAGGCAGAGGTGGGGCGGGAGCAGGCTCCCTGCTGAGCAGAGAGCCCGATGTGGGGCTCGATCCTAGGACCCTGAGATCATGACCTGAGCCAAAGGCAGAGGCTTTAACCCACTGAGCCACCCAGGCACCCCTGTAGTACTTTTTAAATTAGAAAAAAAAAAAAAAAACCTGAAAAAATAATAAATTAAAATGTACCCATTAGAAACTTCATGATTATCTACTTAACAAACAGAAGCCAAATGGGAATGGAAGGTATTTCATAGGAAATAAACATGTGAGTTGTAGAGAGTGAGTGCAGACACCTGGCTCTGAATATAAACCAAAGATGTCTGGGGTATTCCTGGGAAGGACCGAGATGGGAAACTGAGGCAGAACAGCCATACAGCCTCCTCCATTACTTTGCGTGGTTGACTTTGGTTCTGTTCAAGAGATTTGAGAGTCGTCGCGTCCTCACCTAGCAGTCTTTCCGGGTTGTCGTCTGTGCGGCTAGATTGAGATGGCACCTACTTTCCTTGGTTTCCCCGTTTCAGAGACTCGCATTCACACGACACAGCCAGACCTTGAGATGGGTCAAGACTTAGTGTAGTCTCAGTCCGGTCCTTGCGTGTCCTGGTGTTTTAGTCAACATTTAACAGAAAGAAGATTGCAAAATCTGTTCCCAGCTCTTTGATATATTTGAAGCAGCAGCATTCTCATTCTTGGCTCAGGGCACGTAGATTCTGTCAGCGGTGCAGTTAAAACTTGGTTCTGTGTGCTCTTTAATCAACATGCTCTGTCAAGGTAATCTTAACCAACTTAGCAATAATTACAACAACATCTAACATTTGTCAGATATTTTCTGTGTCAGGCATTGTACTGCACTTTATATGAATATCCCACTAAATCCTTAAAACAACCCTATGAATGTTATTGCCCCATTTTATAAATGAGAAAACCGTGCCGGCTGACATTGAGACCCAAAGGGCCTAACCAGAACCTGCATCCTTAATACATTTGGAACTCAATTTTTAATCTCTCTGCTTTCCTAAAAACCTCTGCCTCCTGTATTTTCAGTCTTATTTAATGTCCCCAGCTAGAGCTATCAGAATGATCCTCCCTCCCCTCTCACTGAACTTCACCACCCATCAGTCCTACGTTTGGGAAGTCTCCTACCCATCTGTTGCCCTCCGTGTCCCCTGGCCCTGCCCCAGGGCCTCTGGGCTTGCCACAGTAACCTCCCTTGACTGAATCTTCCTTCCACTCAGTCTAACTGTTTTTATCTTCCCAGTTCTCTTCTGAGAACATGAAGCTGATCATGTCACTGCACTGTTTAAAAGCTCTTAGACTTCCTTTTTTGTTTGTTTTTTAACCAGATTAAATCTGAACTCCTTAGCTTTCCATCCACAGGCCAGCCCCTGTCTGCCTCTTCTCAGCTTCATTGCCTGTCATTCTTTGCGCAGTGCCCTTACCTTACGCTCCAGCCACACTGAAAGGTTCCGTCTTCCCGAGGTCTGTGCAGAGCCCCTTTATAGCTCTCACATCTGCATTTCTTTCATCTGCTTGAAAGCCTCTTGTTTGATCTCCCTACAGACTCCTATTCCGCTCTCAGGCTCCACATCACATACAACCTGTAGTAGCGTCTTCTCAGACCCCTCCAGGACATAGCAGTCATTCTCACGTCTTCCCCTATAGCACGCGTACGGGCCTCACTTGCGGTAATTAATTATCTGTGTATATGTTTGTCTCCTCCATTAACCTGCATGGATCTCGGAGCAAGAACCAAATGCGTTCATCTTTCAGCACCTAGCACACAGGAGGCCCTCGACAAATGCTGGCTTACTGCTTGAAGGAATGTCCAAAAGAGCGTTTGAAACGATAGGAAGTTAGAATTATACTTACTCCTAAACAGAGGACTATCTTATGTGTTGCTCCGAGTAATCTCTTTAGCTAAATTAGAGGCCTAAATTCGCAGGTCGTCTGACATACTGAATAAAAGTGGTTTATAGCAAACGGGGAAGGTCTTTTAAATACAAGTTTCCCCAGGATAAAGGACCATTGTGCAAGATTAAGATCTGATCTGAGATCACACATGTGCCCCTGTCCCCCGTGCTGGGGATGGGTATGATATTGTGACACACTAGAGAGAACGTTCCCCCCAGCATGAGAGCACTGGTGCTGGCTTAACAAGCCTTTGGGACTTGGACTAGTCACCCCTTCCTGAGCAAACACTCGATATTAACTTACACCCTTTCCTGGTTGGGAACTCTGATGCAGGAAGACTTCCCATAGAAAGTGCCTGTCCTTTTTTTGGTCATTTCTTTTTTTCATTTTCAGCTTTATTAAGGTTTAATTGACAAATAAAACGGACATAATAAATGTATAACATGATTTGATACACATTGGTGAAGATTCCCACACTGGAGGTAATGCATCTGTCATCTCACATCACTCCTTTTTTTTTCCTTATGAGAACATTGCAGTTTTACTTTCTTAGCATATTAATTTATTTTTTAGATGGGGGAGGGGCAGAGGGAGAGGGTGAGAGAGAACCCCAAGTAGGCTCCATGCTCAGTGGTGCAGAGCCCAATGCGGGGCTCGATCCCATGACTCTTGAGATCATGACCTGAGCCGAAACCAAGAGTCAGATACTCAACCGACAGAGCCACCCAGGCTCCCCTCTCTTAGCATGTTTAATTATACAGTACAATTTAATCAACTATAATCATATTACACATTAGATCCTCAGACCTTATTCAGATTATAACTGAAAGTTTGTACCCTTTTACCAGTCTCACCCCATTTCCCCCACTCCCCCAGGCCTCAGTAGCTACCATTGTGCTTTGTGTTTCTGTGAGTGTGACTCTTCCCCACTCCCCCGGATTCCACTTGGAAGTGATACCATGTAGTATTTGTCTTTCTGGCTTATTTCCCTTCACATAATGCCCTCCAGGTTCACCCATGTTGTTGGAAATGCCATTTCCTTATTCGTGAACAATAACCATTAGCCCAGTGCAAACAGCATCACTTTATTTTATCTGAAATCCATCTTTCCTCTCCCTTTCAGCTTCAGAATGAGCTAGAGAAAGGTGAACGGGACAATGCAGAGCTTCAGGAATTCGCCAATGCCATTCTCCAGCAGATAGCAGATCACTGCCCCGACATCCTGGAGCAGGTGGTCAACGCGTTGGAAGAGTCATCCTGACCCTGCTTCATGGGGAGCAGCCAGCCCGGCAGTGCTGCTAGAGTAAACCCGGGAGCCGAGAAAGAGGAGCTGTAAGGAACAGGCACCCAGAAACTTCCTGGCACCCAACAAACACTACAAACTCTGTCCTATCTTGGTTGGTCCTTCGAGTGTGATTCCACCAGCCTCTCTACAGCTGGCATCTGACTTCTGCCTTTCTACCTTGGGTATTGTCTCAACACTAATCCTCCTGATATCCAGGGTGGGTAAGTGGCCAGGTTTCCATGAAGAACTGCCATCCCGTCATCAGCAGTGGAGAACTCTGGAAGCTGGTGGTTCTGCCCTTACAGAGGGACATGGAGTGGAGAGCCCTTTTTCCTTCTGTCCTTGACATGAGAACTAAACAGGAATCTCCTTGGAGTTCAGCATATTGAAAGAAACTTCCCAGTGGACTAGAGAGCTGAGTATTCTAATATCACAACAGGTGCTTTCTCCTAAAATGGTTAAAAAAAATTTTTTTTGAAAAAGAGGGGAAAAGAGAGAACAGGGACAAAGAAAAACTGACTCTTCTGCTTTCTTTCACGTGTAATGTTTTATGCAAGGGAGCTGCGAGCAGGCCTCATGATGGCTTCATGAACACTAATACCCCGAGTTGGGAGTCTCTACCCACCCCTGTCTGTCTCACTCATCCTTGCTCTTCTCAACCAGTTAACAAGAGGATGGTGCCGACAGTTCTCCCCCGGGTCCCTCTGTCTTTAGACCTTTGACCTTATTATACTTCGGTTGTCAGATCACATATCTGGATCTGAAAGAGAAGGGTTTGACGTGAGGGCCTGCCTTCACCACCTACAGCTCTGCTTCTGTGGAAGATGATGGCTCCCTGGGCCCGGGCTGGTTTCTCCTAAACATCTTTCATTGGCATTCTAGGCCCCTGAGCCCCAAAAGAATGTTTCTGCCATCCCACCACCCATGTTTCACGCTCTTGCAGCCCAGTGTTTGCTGAAGTTCATGACCCACCTTCCTCCCTTTTACCTTTACCCTTGATGTGCACGCCCAGAACCGTAGCCTCGAGCATTGTCTGGAACCTCCTTCTAGCACAAATGAATGTTTCTCATCCCTCACACATTCCTTCCTCTACTCTTTCATTCAGAGAATATTTATGAAATGCCTACTGTGTGCAAGTCACTGCTGGGTACCCATCCTTGACAAGTCTCTTTTCAGTGAGGGAAAAATGTGAAGGACTCTATGAGACATACCTGCTTGAGTCAGAACGCTCAAAGGCATACCCTCCCCGCTCCTTCTGTCTTAGTAGAGGTTATCTTTTCCAGAAGAATCTTTCACAAATGAGCCTTTCTCATTTCTCATTATAATGGAATGAGTGAGTGTGGGAGGCAGGGGGCCAAGTCATTTACTTGTCTTCAGGATCTTATTGGGTGGGTGGTTCAGGATTGTTGTTGCTGTTACCCCACAAGAGTATAGCGTTTAGGGGGGCTACAGTGGATAGTGTTATCTTAACACATCCGCACACACCACGTGGCACTTGGCCAGCTCCGTGTCGCAGATCAGAAAATGGACCCCAAAGTTGCAAATCTGGTTGAAGGTATTGGCATTTTTAAAGGCGTTCTTCCCAAGCCCAGACAATGGCAGTCATAACCAATCAGGCAGCAAGAAAGAGCCCACTTATCCCCAGTCTAGCCCTTTGACCACCTCTCCTGCCAGACTCCCACCAGACACTCACATCTTCTGATAAGAGTTGCTGAGCTAAATGTTTTTGTCTTGCATTTCCCTCTTTCCCCCTCCCCAGTTACTCACCCCAAGAATCCGATGCTGCCTGGAAAGTCACCACGGCTGTCAGTCCAGGATCTTCCCACCAGCAGCCCTTGACTGTCCCATTAACTTATATGGTCATATCTCCAGCTACCCTGATTCCCTGCTGTCAAACAGGCTCCCTGTGAGACAGCTGTAGAATGTTTCCTATCGAAGGTTTAAATGGACTCTGCTCAAAACCTTCTTACTGCGATGCTTCCTGATAGCCCAGCTGGCCAGAAGCGGGCAAGGTGGGAGATGGAGGGGTTAGATGGTTAGTGGTGGTCGTTTGTGGTCAGTCACCACGATTCCATGCACTGCCCGTAAATCCTGTAGAAGGCCCCCTGTATTTTAGGCCTGGAGTATTAGAATCTCACTTTATCTACCATAACACAGAGAACGGAGGGATGAGGACACCCTTGGTAGGACTCCTGCAGAGCAGGCAGGAGCAGAGGCCATGCCCAGAGAGGTGGCCCCAGCCCCAGCTGCTGTTCTCTAGACCTTCGAAGCAAGCAGGTCTCCCCGGGTCTTACTCATTCTGTTTCTGCTCTCAAATACAGGACCTGCCACACTTGTCCACTGTGTGGGTGACTCTCACTGTACCTCCTTTCTTCCCCTTTTGTTTTCAACCCTTCCTCTTGCTTCCCTTGGAAGTCCCTTGACAAGTGCTTCTGAGAAGAAAAATTTCTGGGCCACCATCATCCATCTGGTTTCTGTGAATCTCCTTGATTCCTCCTGGGTGGCCATCCTAGCACTTCAAATGGTTCTGGGGACTTCTGGGTTCTAGATGAAAGTAGGTTCTGGCTAAAATTTAATAGCAAACATGAGCAGATTTTATATTACAAGGGCAAAATTACTACAGTGTCTAGCACTTAAGAGTATCTTATTGAGTTGAGATCATTCATCAGGCCACCTTTTCCTAATTGCGCAGTGCCCGTCACACACAGACTTATCAATAATGCCTGGCACTCTTCTAGTGCTCATGGTTTCACAAGGTCACTCAGCTGCTGAGGAAGGTCTATAGTCTGAACGCTCACTGCAGGTCGCCTGTTATATTCACCAAGTTTGTCCACTCTATCGGCAAGTCTAGTTGCCCTTAAGCACCTGAAGCTCTGCACCCCAAATCAAGGTCATTGTAAAAGGGGACAGGAAGAAGAGTGTGTGGAATTGAACGTGGGGCTCTTGACTGAAAAATACAACGTGATTTTTCTCATCTTTTCATATACCTCTATCCCAGGTACTCACTGAGTTCTTGATGAAGTATCTGAATTGAGATTTACAAAGACTTGGATACCATTTGAAATGGAAAAGATTTTAAATGGGCTTTAATATATTAAGAAATATGAATGGGAATCCCCACATCCATCTCAGCTCTAACCTGTAACCTGGTACCTTATAGTCTAACAAAGAGCTAAGTGCTTCTCTCTCTTCCTTACACTTGATCTTTAGAAATACTAGTAAAGCAGATGGGACCCAAGACTGTCTTCAGGGTCGATAGTGGCAGTGTGACTTAGTACCTCTTGTCAATAAAAGTCTGTTTGATTTTCCACGAGGAGAGGAGCTTGTTGGCTCACCCACTCCTCAGAGAAGAAGAGGAAGTCATCATCAAGTTTTAGTCATCTGCTGAGCTAATCCCTCCCCATGACGTTCAGGATTGGCATTTGGATTTGCTGCTAGAGAGTTCTGCTGATCCCAGAACCATCCTGGCCTCCCCTTTGACCCCAGTCATGAAGCACAGGCCCCCTGGCTACCCTCAGGGGTTCTGAGGAAAGAGCACATCAAGAACGTGGTGCCACATTGAATGTGACCTTCCCACCGCCCTTCCTGAGTCACAGTGGGCCGTGTCCATAATATCAGTAACTGATGTCTGCCTCCCCGGCCTCATGTCCCACCCGCAACGGTATAGAGCTGTGGGAAAGCAGATGAGGACAGAGTAGATGCAGCAGAGCCCACTGACCTTTGCCAAGCCTGCCAGGCCAACCCATCCATCACTGCCAGTCCCTGGGCTTCTCAGGACAGCGACTTGAACTGGTCAAAGAAACGTTTTAAAAAGAACCTGGAGTTTTCCCCACGTGGACTAAGGGAATGTCTGGGCAAGAAAAAACACACACACATTACAGGGAAATCCTTCTGAACAAAATGGCTGTCTTTACTTACTCTTTTTAAGCAAAAACTGTTTCCAGACTTTTTAGTGTCAAAACTGTAACCAAGTGTCTCCTGATTTTTTTCCCAATGTGTTTGGCGCGTGCTGTGACCCTCTTGTAGGTGTTTCTCCTCCTGACTCTCTTGGGGGAAAGGTTGTTTTAGGGATTGATTTGGAGGGAGCGGATTTTTGTCCCATCCCGCCTTCTCTTTTGTTTCTCTGCTTGTCAATATTGTCTATGTGGTTCAGAGCATTGGGGCAGTTACATTGTGTCCATTGTTGAGATTATTAAGATATTAAAAAGTAGTTTGTAGAACTGAAAAGTTAAAGAGCTGTGTTTTAAGAAATGCAAAACGATATCATGTTAATAAAGGAATTCAAGCTATGGGGCAGCCAAACTCCTCCCCGCTTCCTCCCAAGCTGGCCGAGATGGCAGCTGGGCTAGTCCCTTGGAAAACACCAGTGGCCACCCTCCAGTTGGCGACTGCCTGAGTGAGAGAGCTACTGAGTAAGAATTGGAATCCGGGGCTCAGAGAGTCCCACTGGTGCCAGTGGTCTCCTTTACATCCTCAGGACTTCTGGGTAGACGTTTCAAAGTTTGAGACCCCACAACCACCCTCAGACCCACTTGGTCCCAGCTCCGTGTGCCTAATACTGTGTGGTAACCCGGGCTTGGCCCTGCAGCCGCGCAGCCGGCGGCAGCCCCGTGCAGGCCGCAGACCCGCTCTCCCGCCCACTTGGTGCTATGTCAGCCAGGGACCCAGCCAGCACGGGCTCAGCCCGGGCCAGCCTGGAGCCCACAATCCAGGCCGACGAATTGTACTCAGATCTCAGTTCCTTCTGGCTTCAGGCCCCAGAGTCTTGCCCTTGAAGTTTTTTAGACCCCACATCTCCCATGCCCAGGCTGTCTCCTTTGGCCCCAGAGATGCCATGGTCAGCCAAGAACGGGATCCCTGCGAAGCCTGAGGTGAACTACCCCCTGGGCCAGCACAAGCGCTCCAAGCCTGGCCCTTCTCTCCATGCCACACCAGTATTGCTTTCGTGCTCTGATGCAGCCAGACCCACCTGAGTGCCACACCCCACCCTCACCGGCCAGCCTGCCCATGCGGGACTAGCCCACTGGCCCGGGGTCCTGCAGAGCACACCGGGCTGTCCAGGGTGGAGACCCGACGTCTGCCTGGGATCTGCCCCCCTCTGCCCCTGAAGACAAGTGCAGCACTTGAGTGAGAGGCACTGGGGGCCCTGGGCGCGGACTCCTTTTAGCTTGAGTTCCTTGTGGTGACAGTAGCAGCCGCAATGATGGTGTCTGTGATACAAATGCACCTGCTGCCTTCAACTGTGTGTGTGTGCATGTGTGTGTGTGTGAGAGAGAGTGAGACGGCCGGAGTCGTGTTACTGACAGGATAATGACATTACAAAGAAATTGTGTTATAGTCAACTTTGCCTTGATAATTATTGTAAACACTTTGTCCATTTTTTTTCTTTTTTATTCACAAACTAAATCCATCGGGAAATTATAAAGTTATTTAAAAATCGTGTGCTGTGTCTTTCTTTGAGTCTCATCCAGTCTAATAAGCCAAGTGAGACGAGTCCTCAAATGCCAGAAAAGCAGGGAGAAGCCGGTGGCCTCCGAGAGATGAAAGAGAAGAACGCCATGGCAGGTGAGCCAGGAACCAGCTGTGCCCGGAACCCCCCAGGCCTGCCTGGGGTGAAGGCAGGGATGGAGGAGCCAAGGCTGGCTGGGCCCTGATAGGCCTGGCAGGGTGAACTCCGGTTTGGTAGCCCCATAATTGCTCTTCGAAGTCAATTTCCACCTCCCTTTCTCCTTCCTTACACACTAGACCCGAAGCCAGTTTCCCCATTTCGCATCGAACTGTGTTTCTGGAGCTTGGGGGCGGGGGGGGAGCAGCCAGGGCCTGGTGGAGGGGGGGGTTCACTCAGGACTCGGTCTTCACTGGGGTGTACGTGACCTGTTAGCTCAGGGGTGCGAGAGCTGTAGCAGCCAACAGAAAGCAAACCCCAAGAATTAAGGAACCAGAGAACCTGTGCTGGAAAATCCCCCAGTGTGGGTATTTGTCTTGGGCCTTACGCTCAATAAGAAAGTATTCTGGGGTGGGGAGGCAGGGCAGACTTCTTGTATGAGAACTAGTTTTCTGCTTAGCTCCATTTATCCATCTACCCTCAGAGGGGCTCAATCTGCTTGCCTCACTCTGCCCCCCTTCCTTGGAAATTCCTGCCCGCTGTGCACTGGCTCTTGGGAATTGGACGGGAGAGCCAGCCATCGCCCCTCCCGGCAGGTTCTCCCCGCACCTGGGCTCTGGCCCTGCCTCCCTCCACCTGGAACAGCTGCTGAGACGTCCCGCCAGGTGGAGGAACACCTGGGACACCACGCCACTTACAGGACTCAGAACCTGATGTTGCTCATCACGTCGTCATGAAGCAGGAGCGATTTCACTTGTGGAACATGTCTCATACTGCAAAATACAAGATCACGACCACAAGCAGATGTGTCCACAGAAAGCTGTCAGATTACACTGCTCAGCTGTTTCCAGGGTTTTCCATTAATCTTATTTCACTATTTATTTATTCACTCTGCGGTCTACCACCACTCCGTTGCAGACAAATGGACTCAGAGACCATAAGGTTCAAGGAAAATAGGAGAGGAGAACTTGCAATTGAGAATTCCATCCATTAACTTGTTTTTTTTTTTTTCCTTTGAGGAAAAGACTGCTACTATTAGATTTTTTGAGGTGGAATATCTCGGGCTGGCTCAAAGATGATTAAGAACTAGTCAGACGTGGGGCACTGGGGGGCTCAGTTCGGTTAAGCGCCACACTCTGGATTTTGGCTGAGGTGGTGATCTCAGGGTGGTTGAGATCAAGCCCCCACATCAGGCTCTGTGCTGGATGTGGAGCCTGCCCAAGAGTCTCTCTCTCTCTCTCCCTCTTCCTCTGCCCCTCCCCAGCCCTTGCCTTCTCTTGTGTGCGCTGCGCTCTCTCTCAAAACAAAAACAAAAACAAAAAAAATCTAGTTAGAGTCTGGAGTGGGGGAGTGTTTGAGATCCATGAGCTTTCCCAGATGTCCTGGAAAGAGCCCTGGACTCCCAGCCCAGAGCCTTTGGCTGCTCCCTGACCCCCCAGCCTCTCTTCGACCTTCCCCTTGAAAATAAAGCTGCCTTCATCTAAGCCATAAGTCACAAATCCATAAGCCATGAGGCATCATATATGATTATGTGTTTCCTTTTTGAAAGCTCCTTTGAGAGTGTAAAGCATAAAATTGCTCTTTTTGCACCTGCAATTTGCTTAAAGCCCATCCAGCACGTGGGTCGGGGCGTTGTCGAGGAGCGGGTCACCCGTACAGAAGCATGGGCAGTGGATCAGTGTCTGCCAAAGCTGGAGATCGGATGCCCGCGGCTCGTAATCCCACTATTACCCTGTATGTTTGAAACATCCACAAGTTAAACACTCACACCCTTTGATCATGCTCCCCAGTCACCGCACAGGGACCTTTTCCCCAGGATCCAAGTCATCTGCCTTCACAGATGGCCGCCAGAGCCCTCTGTTCAGGAGTCATGCTCTGCTGTGTTCTGGGCACCGGTCATACCAATAAGAGCCTGGGGCGTGTCTCCCAGGACCCAGCTTCGGGGGTCCTCACTTCACCGGCTTTCTCTCACTTCAACTTCGTAGCCATCCTGTGAGGCGGGTGCTGCTGTGCCTATTTTACAGATGAGGCATGGGGCAGCGAGACAACCTTCCCCAGGTCCTGCACCTCAGACATGGGGTTCAAGGTTCAACCTGGCTCCAGCTCTGGCTCCAAGGCCTGTGCTCTTTAACCCACTACTGTGGCCGCTTCTCTTGGAGAGCTCGGACCAGTGGCAGAAAGGAATCCCATAAAATGTGGGAACACATAAATTGTGAAGGCCATGCTCTTCATAGACCTTCAAGTTTGACCTTGAAAGGTAAGCTGCATTTTCAAGGATGAGGGAGGCAGAAAAGAGGGCCTGAGCAAAGACAGGGAGGTGGGAAAGGACGCAGGGTATTCAGGGATAGCAAGCAGTCTAATATCAAGATCAAATACTGCTTGGCTTAAGACCGTGGAGGAGAATGGGGCTCCTGGGTGGCTCAGTCCATTAGGCGTCTCCCTTCGGCTGCCATCGTGATCCCAGGGTCCTGGGATTGAGCCCTGCTCCATGGGGAATCTGCTTCTCCCCTGTCCCTGCTCATGATCTCTCTCTCTCTCTCTCTCTCAACTAAATAAATAAAATCCTTAAAAAAGAAAAAAGGCCATAGAGGAGAAGACATGGCGGCCACAATCATACCTTAAAAGAAGGTTGGATGGGCTCATACTGTGAAAGGTCTCTAATGCTCTGGAAAGGAAGGCCAGACTGGGGGAACCTTAGCCACACCACCACCAGTGACCATAACCACAGCCAGCATAAGAGGCTGGTCAGTAAAAAGAAAGAAAAAGAAAAGCACCTGGGTGTGCCCACTCTGGAAAGCATCCAGGCCTAGTGACCATGGGGGCTGTGGAGGTGGCCAGAAGCAGGTGATGGCTGGAGCCCTGGAGGGAAGTCTCCCAACACCCAACGTTACAAGGCCGGGAAGTGATGGGCCTCGGGTTAAACCTGGGTCAGTCTGTGTGCAGGTCTCTCTCTGGGCAGGTCCTTTCACCAGCCCCCAGCCCCGCCAGAGCTCGTGGCCAGGCAGGAGCCTCTGTGTGACCCCTGCAGGGCGGGAGGCACCCAGGCCTGTCCGGGGGCAGTGGGGGGTTCGAAGGAAGAGGGAAATCCTGTCGCCCCATTGTCCACCCGCGGAGGGGGAGAGAGGAATGAGGTCTGAAGCCCGGGTGATGTGGTGGCAGCCCTCCCCGTCACCGATCCCTTCCCTTGCCATGCCCCGCGGGGAGGAAGCGACGCCTCTGCCACAGGTGGCACTCACAGGGCAAGGCGCGCTGGTCCCGGCCTAGTTCCCAGCCACACGGCAACCCACGCCAGCTGGCCTTCGTCCCTCCCTCACTGCATGAGCACTCCTTCTGGTCTCTCTCTCTCTCTCTCCTTCGGGCTCAGCACCCCCCTCCCCGGCCCCCCCACACCCCCGCAGCACTTCAGCCTGGCTCCCGAGGGTGAAGACCTTGACCCATGTTCATCTAAGAGGGCGTGGGAGGACAAAACGTCCATCAAATGCAGGGTTTCCGTGCCCAGAAGCCACCTCGGGCCCCCGGCGGAATGCACACACAAGGCGCGGGTCCTGTTGGATTGTCTTGGGCTTGAATTTTTTATATTATGATTTTATCCTTAAGGAGTGTCGGAAATGAGGCATTGGAGGGAGTCTGTTTGCAATCTTACCTTGCAATGGCGTGCACAATTGACTGGGGTGGCATCCCGGACTCCTCGCCACGTGCGTGCGCGTGCATGTGGAGGTGTGCATGTGGGGGTGTGTGTGTGGCAGAGATGTGCTGGAACAAAGCCCAGCCCCGAGAATGTCCGTGTGAGGCCTGCAGCCATGGCTGTCCCTCCCCTGGCAGCGGCGGTAACTGGTCAGCAAAGGGGACACGCACAGCGACTTTGGAAACCCACGGCTCCAGGGTGAGGGGGTGGCTGGAGGTTTTTGTATCCAGCTTTCCTTTGATCCTGATCATGGGCATTGATGATCAGAAGATTCCACAGCTTTGAGGAGTCAGCTGACTCCAGGGAAAAAGAAAAGCCAAGAAGCCGGTCAGCCCTCCTTCATCTGTGGGCCTCATCGCTGGCCATCCCCGAGGCACTAGCTGCCCAAAGGACACCCGTCCAGCGGGGCCTGTGCCGTCTCAGGGCGGCTGAATCCAGGCCACACCAGCTCCTGGCCTACACAGCCTCTGTGTGGCCCGCGGGGCTGTGGGGGGACAGGATGCTTATCCCACTGACTGGGCGGAGAACAAAAGCAGCATAGGGCTTGGTGTGTGGGAACCCTGGCCCTGAAATGAAGGAAAAACCAGGTTCTCATCTTCTCTTCATTGCTTATTAGGTGTGTGGCCTTGGAGAATTCATCTGGCCCCTTTGACCTTCAGTTTTTTCATTTTTAAAATAGAAATAATAGTGCCTAGGGGCACCTGGGTGGCTCAGTGGGTTGAGCATCTGACTCTTGGTTTGGGCTCAGATCACGGTCTCAGGGTCATGAGGTCGATCCCTCTGTCGGGCTCCCAAGCTCAGTAAGGCATCTGCTTGAGATTTTCTCTATCCCTTTGCCTCCCCCACCACTGTCTTTCGTTCTCAAATAAATAAATAAATCTTTAAAAAATAAAGAACAGTGCCCCCTTCACAGGTGTATAGTGAAGCTAGGCGAGCTGATGCATGGGAAGGCCCCCGGGAGCCCCTGCAGCTGTTTGTGGCACTAATCAGTGCAGATGAGCCATCCTGGGCCTGGGAAACTCTTCCTGAATCGCACCCACCATCTGCAGGATAGAATCATCCCCGTGGCCTCAGAGTAAATCCACGTATTATTTTGCCTAAAGACTTGCCAAGGAGACCACCACCTGCCTGAAAGTCCATCCCACTCTGACCGGGGCCTACCAGTGCTATTTCCCGTCTAAAATCCTACAGATGGGAACGCTAAGGCCCGGAACCGGGAGTCTTACGTAGGGGAATTGCGCCCACCTCTCCCCTCCGCCCCCATCCCAGGCTCCCTGCCGGCCCTGAGTGAACTCGAGAAAGCACATGGGACAGCTCTGGGCCTGTCTTCTGGGCGCCCGGTCCCGGCTGAGGCTGCCGTGCCCTCCCCCAGGGGAGTCCGATGCCAACAATCATATTGCTTCTGCTTTAGGAGGAAAAAACCCCAGATGCCAATGTGCCTGCCTCATCAGCTGGGGCCGTGTTATCCTCCTGCGGGGATGGGCTCCTGAATGCGAGCTTTGTCTGGCCTGCCTGTTAGTCACTGTGACAAAAGAGACCCAGGGAGACTGGAGCCTGCTGTTGGATTCTTTGGCCAGAACGTCACGTCGAGGAGGCCAGGCCGCCGCGCGTGCGAGCAAAGCCGGGTTCCAGGACCTCTGAGCTCTCCTGCGTGCACTGGGACCTGCGGAAGACGCCTGAGGTGTCCCCATTCGACCCCACCCATGAGCGCACGCTGGGCCCTGCATTCCCTCCCCTTCAGACTCCATGGCCCCTTCATCTCCCCGAGGGCAGGAAGCTGGGCTGCCTCCCTCCTGGGTGCCCCGCGGGCCCGCAGCCCGTGCTCTAGGTCTCACCAAGTGGTCCAGACTGATGTGCTCCCTTGTGGGCTGCCCTCCAGCTCTGGATTCTGGGCTTCTCTTTTCCACAGCTGCCCAGTGTTAGCCCATGTCACTGGAAACGTGTTGGTCCCTGAAATACTCACACAGGCATCTGTCATGATCCCAGCTTCCCCCTTGGGCAGGACGAGTCCCAACAAGCCTGTGCCTGGGCTACCTGATGTCATGAGGAGTCCCGTCTGCTGCCTCCTCGGCCCAGTTTCTTGTTTCCAGGCCAAGCCACGGAGCAGCAGGTCCCCGGGATTGCAGCTGGGGTGAGGAGGGGGGGGGGTTCGGTGCTCACATGCTGGGAGGAAAGCAGCTGGGGTTTAACCTTGGAGGTTCAGGATCCTGTTTGAGGGGCTTCCCAGGGCTTTCCCTATTCCCCCCATGCTAACCACTTCGTGGGTTTTCCCTGCGCAGGAACGAGGGCAGGTAGGAGCCCTTCACAGGAAAATCTTCATGCTGAAGGGCTCAGTGGATGTCTTGGGAACTTGCCAGGGACTGAAATGCGGCCAGTCTTTCTAAAGGTTCCTCCTGTCCCTCTGAGTGCGTGCACACACACAGCCATACGCCCGAACTCTGTGTGAATGCACGCTCACACACACTCACACACATGTATACACAGGCTTTGGCCAAGTGCGAGGGTCTCCATGTTAGGGAGGGAGTAAGTAAACAAGCTCAGCATTTCTGTTTCCCTCTGAGGCTTGCAAAGAAGGTGTTAAGAGCACAATATTTAAATCATAAACTTTATTAAAAGCCAAACAGCCCAGTGTGTGACTCCTGCCAACTCGGACAGTCTTTGGGGTAAAGCTACGCTGAGCTAATCCGAAAGGAATCAAGTAGAGGAAGACAGCGGGTGGGAGGAAGCCAAGGCATCCAACCTATGGAAGGTGGAGGGGCGGCTGCCCTGGGATTCAGCCGCCAGCCCAGCGGAGCACAGAGGATGGGGCAGAAGCCCAGGTGAGGCCTTCAGAGTATTGAATCTTTGTTTCTTTCTTCATTCTATTCCCATAACAAAGGGAATAGAATTTATATCCGAAGGACTCCTGGCAAGGCCGGGGAGCCCGAACTCCCGCCAGTCTCAGAACTGGCCCAGATTGCCCAGTGAGTAGCGTTTGAGAGACGAGCAGGAGAGGGCATCCCAGCTGTCCCCCTGCCAGGCTTGTCTCTACTCAACCTGAGGGAGCCTCCCTCCTCCAAAGGTTAGTGGCCTCTTTATTGGGGACAAGGACTATGGCCTCAAGGCAAGGAGTTCTAAATCCAGTTAGGGAATCAGAACAAAGACACGAATCAACAGCAAGCACTTTGATTGCCCAGCGAGGACAGGATCAGAGCCGGGGAACCAAGCAGAGGAGCTTTTCCAAGCCAGAGGGAACCACTCTTACCTCCCACCCAAGTTTCGCTCCAAGAGGTCTTCCTAAAATGGCTCTGCCAGACTCCAGCACTTCACTAATGCTTAGCCTGGCTGCTGTCCTCCGTCTGTTTCACCTCCTAAAGACATTTCGGCACCACTAGAGTGGACTGAATGGAGTCTCTTGGGACTTTGTTTCATTGAACTTGAAAAGTCTCACCTCCACTCTCCAATGCAAGCTGGCCAAGGATGAGAGCCCGTCTTTGCAGAGCCCTGTGGCCCCTGGGATAGGAGCCATCCTGTGCCACACTTGACAGAAGCCCTCTATCCCGGACCTGGCCCTGATGGGCTCTCAGACCTGAGGGGGCCAGTGAGGACCCACAGACAACAAGGGGCCAGGAGGGAGGGAGGCAGCCTCGGTTAGCAGACACGGAACCATGCTGGTCTTTTTCAGGCCAGTTAGACTTCTCGGGCTGAATGGCTTCAGAAGACCCACCTGTCTTTTTGTTTGTTTGTTTTAAAGATTTTATTTATTTATTTGACACAGATTGAGAGAGAGAGGGAGGAAGAGGGCAAGCACGACCAGGGGAGCAATAGGCAAAGGGAGAAGCAGACTCCCCACTGAGCAGGGATCCTGATGCGGGGCTCGACCCCAGGGCCCCAAGATCATGACCTGAGCTGAAGGCAGATGCTTAATGACTGCGCCACCCAGGCGCCCCGATACCCACCTATCTTGTATTGATTTTACTGTGAGGTGTTAAAGATCAGCAGGTGCTGGGCTGGCTGGCTTGACAGAGCACAAGACTCTTGATTCTCAGGGGTGTGAGTTTGAGCCCCACTTTGGGTTAGAGGTTAGTATAATAATAAAATAAAATGCATTTTTTTTTTTTTTAATCATCAGCACAGCTTGGGACCGGCCACAGCATTCTTCCAAATCGCCTCTGTGTGATCTCCTGGGAGCACGGAAGGCCTTTGCCCAGAATCCCTGCAACCTTTAAAGAGCTGAAGTGTGGAGGTCGGTCTGGTGGACTTGATCTAATCCCCTTGGAACAATTTCCCATATACGTGTGTTTGTAGGTGTCTCTGTAAATAGCGATTAAATATTCTTGCCTGGATATCTGTGTCTGCAAACCAGGGCTTCTATTAAGTGTAATTACTTCCTCCTGGAGTTCTTTGATTTCTCTCTCCTGAGAGAGATGAGCGAGGAAGAGCGGAAAGGTATGCGCTTGAGCCTCACCGGAGAAGTCAGGGTCTGGAGTGGCTCACCTGCAGGTGAGCAGGTGACCGGTCACACTTGCCCTTGACAACTGGGAGAAGCCACGACCTAAGAAGACCCGGGCCTGCGGTCCCTCTGCCCCCCTACCCACACCTGCCCCTAAGCCACCCCAGCGGGACAGCTTCTCCTCCCCAAACCTGCACAGCCTTTCCCAGCAGCTGTTCTTTCTTTCTCTTCCATTTTCTCCCTTTGCCTAAAAAGATCCCACCACAAAAATAAAACAAAACAAAACAAGTCTTCTCTTCTTCCACGTGGAGCCACCGGATCAGGCAACCACAGGGGCTGGAAAGCACGCTGGTCTGCAGGATGGGGGTCCCCCTCTGCAGGTGTGGACCGCGGACGGGTTCAAGGTCCCCGCTCCACTCCCAGCAAGCCTGGGAAGGAATGTGTCCTGCGTCTCCGGAACACAGGATCTCAGCTACTGGTGGCAGGGCCGGGTTGGTGGAGAAACTCCATCACTTGTGCTCCCTGCCTCTCCCCAGCTTTTCCTGGGAAGCCTTTTGAGGTTTGCTGATACGTGTTTGTTTCCAGGTTTGCGTCAGTCACTGTTGACTGTGGGTAACTTTTGTTACCAGGGCAAACCTGGGCCCGGCCAGCTCCCCACGGTGCCCTGGAGGCCTCCCACCCCAGCCGCGGCCCGCTGACCCGACCCAGCCCCCCACCCCTCGGCCTCCGCTTCGCGCACACTGCTCTCAGTCCACACCACCCATCCCTTGGGTGCGCTGTTATTTTCATAGTGGCCCTCTGTGAATTTAAAAAAAAAAAAAATTGAGAATTAAAAGAGTTATTTATATGAATAGGTCTGCAGGAGGTTATTTATATGAGAACATATAGTATCCTTGATCATCTGGCTGCTGAGTTCAAGGGAAGGAAAGAACCCTTTATTAAGTGCTTTTGATGAGTCAGACCCAAGCCAACCTTCTCCTATGTGGCTGGGATCATTGCCCACATTTCAGACAGATGTCGAACGCGAACATGGCCCACATCTGTTTTGTCATCCATATATCCTATGCTTAGAAGAGTGGCTGGGGCATTCTAGGTGTTCAGGAAAAATGTGTTCCATAAATGAATGGAAAGGAAACAGGCTCAGTGCAGGAGGCTGCTGACGTGGAGTCACACGGCCTGGCCGTGACCAGATGGACGGAGCCCCAGGCCCGCCTGGCCCTCAGCCTGAGCTCCTTCCCTCCACCTTCCACGGGTCCCCCCTCGTCTTCTCTGGAGATAGCCCCTGGGGCTCTTGCAAAGGCTGGTGTGTGACTCAAACGGCATGGTGTTTCCTCAAAAAGTTAAGCAAAAAACAACCATATGATCCCTCAGCCCCTCTCCTGGGTGCATCCCCCAGAGAACGGAAGGCAGGTTCTCAAGGAGATGTGCGTACACTCGTGTTCGTGGCAGCATTAGGCACAATAGCCAGAAGGCTTCGGAAGCAACGCAAGTGGCCGGCAATGGATGAACACGTAAAACTAAACAGTCATCAGTGGCATCTTACTCTGCCTTCGAAAGGAAGAAGTTCTGACAGAGGTCACAATGGGGCTGGTCCTGGATGACATGACACGAAGTGATTAAGGCTGATGCCCAAGGACAAATGTGGGGGGATTTCTTTTATACGAGGGACCTAGAGTAGGCAAATTCATAGAGACAGAAAGCAAATTAGAGGGCACCAGGGGCTGGAGGAAGGGCAGGGGAGGGGGTAGTGTTTAATGCACTGTTACCATTTGGGAAGACGAAGAGCGTTCTGGAAAGGGATGGCAGCGGTGGCAGAACATGGAGGTACTTAATGCCACTGACCATACACATACAAGTGGTTCAGTCATTTTTAGGTGCTCTAAATTTTATCACAATAAAAGTTAATTACAGCTAATAAATACAGGGGCGCCTGGGTGGCTCAGTCGGTTAAGTGTCTGCCTTCGGCTCAGGTCATGATCCCAGGGTCCTGGGATCGAGCCCCACATTAGGCTCCCTGCTCAATGGGGAGCCTGCTTCTCCCCCTGCCCCTCCCCCTCCTCAATGCTCTCTCTCTCTCAAATAAATACATAAAATCTTTAAAAATAAATAAATAAATAAAAGTATACCTGAGGGCTTCTTCAATTTTCTAAATGTGGAATCAGAAGCAAAGAGGTTGAGTAAACTACCTTTTATTAGATTTGTTTAGTTTAGAGCAGAACGCTCCTGAGGAATTCACTTTATATTAGAGAAAGGCTGCTTTCGATTAAAGGAATCATAAGAGAGCAGTGGGGTTGCCCCAACTTCCCTCTCACGGCAGGTACCCTCTTACTCTCTAAAGCAGCCGGTTCTATTTCTGAACAGATTTTTATATTAGAAAACTCTTCCCTATAGGTTCATAGCTAATGAGAGCCAGAAAGGATCTTAGAAATAATCCTGTCCACTCTCTTCATTTTCAGCAGAAGTGGGTCGAGAAATATTAAGCAACGTGGTCAAGATCCCACTTTTGGTGGCTCCAGACCCCTGTTCTAGAGGCTCGGGCTCTCTCCAGGATGGCACAGAAGACCCCCAAACTGGGATGACCCTGCCCCAGCTAAACTGGACCCCGGCTAGAATCTTCCTCTGACAGCCCGTCTGCCTCCTGCTGCAGCCCCAGCAACGAGCTCCCCTTGCTCAGGGAGCCTCCCTGTCCATAGGCAATGAAGGGCACACCTTCCCCAAGGTCAACCCAAGAGCTAGTCAACTTGAGGCCAGGCCCAGGCTGCGCCCAGATACCCATCCCCAGGTCCTTTCTCCCTCAAGGAGAATAAATCAGTTTGACCAGAAATAGCAAAGATCAATATTATTTGCAGCAACTAGAAGTGGACACCCCGCTGGGACCGTCTGTGGAAACTGCGTCTCCCCTTTATATGACAAGCTGATGTTATCTCGTGGCAACAGCCAGACGCTGGGTGCTGCTGGCAAACTGCTGGCAAACTTACATCTCAAAATCGCCGGCGACTACAGGGTGTCGATATGAAACTTTGCGGATTAGATGGGGAGTCACCCATCCCCCACTTTGGAGCCAGAAACTGAATATCCGCTGCCTAGGTTTGCCCCGAATTCAATTGCTGTCTCTGACAAAAATGCTATTATATTCAGCTGCATACACGGCCTCTGAAATGGTTTGAGGAAATGAAGCCCAAATAACTTCAAAATAACTCAAAAGTAATTTTTCCACCTTATGAAGGTATATGGAGCAGACTTTCACATGAGTTCTCACGGTTCCAAGAAATAAGATTTAAGAAATGTATGCTTTTATACTTTAACTTCATGTATGAAGAGAATATCCTGTATTTTCCCTGCTATTTTGGGGTCAGTGTGGGAGGACCCCCTGAGCTGAAGGACAGGCACACACAGCAACAATGCTGGCTTAAGCCACCTTGCACTCCCCCTGCGCCCCCCCCAACGGATAGATAGTCCTATCAAAAAAAAGAAAGAGTCTAATTTGCAATGACTTTTAATGACTCCAAATTGAGTCCTAGTATGTAATAATTTTTCAAAGTATCCAGACAATTTAATAATTTTCTCTAAATTTTTTGCTGGAGACTAACATTAAATTAAGAGTGTGTGTGTGTGCGTGTGTGTGTGTGCGTGTGTGTGTGTGAATCCCTAGAACAGAGAGTGGAAAACTTTTTTTTTTTTAAGTTTATTTGTTTATATTCATGGAGCACCTAGATGGCTCAGTTGTTAAACGTCTGTCTTCAGCTTGGGTCATGATTCCGTGGTCCTGGGATCAAGCCCCAGGTCAGGCTCCCTACTCAGCAGGGAGTCTGCTTCTCCCTCTCCTTCTGCCCCTCCGCTCCTGCTCTCTCTCTCTCAATCGTGCCCACTCTCTCCCAAATAAATAAATTAAATCTTTTTAAAATATGTTTTTTAAGTTTATTTATTTATATCCTCTACATCCAACATGGGACTCAAACTCACAACCTTGAGATCAAGAGTCGCGCAGTATACTGACTGAGCCCATCGGGTGCTCCAGCAAACTTTTTCTGGAAGGAGCAGGAGAGTAAATATTTTAGTCAGTGCTGGCTTCCTGGGCAGTCACATAGGACCCTGACTTTAGAGAGGCCACCATACTTGGTTTAATGCTCTCTCATGGCCATTGTGGAATTTTTAATATTCTTTTTTAACAAGGGGCCCCACATTTTCATTTTGTACTGTGAATTTCGTAGCCAGTCTTGCTCTCAGGCCCATACAGTGTCTGATAAAACTGCTCAGCTGTGCTGCACTGCTTGACAGCAGCCATAGGCAATATGGAAACAAATGCATGTGTTCCAATAAAACTTTATTTGTAAACACTGAAACATTCAATTTTCACATGTCACGAAATACCAGTCCTCAAAAGAATTTTTTCCCAAGCATTTAAAATTGTAAAGCCATTCTTAGCTTGCCATACAAAAATAGATTGTCTCTGGATTCTGCCCCTGAGGTGTAGTTGGCTGACCCGCTAGTCTACAAAAAAATCTGGGGAGACCATAGTTTTTCTCTTGTGGAAGTTCTAGATGTTGGTTCAGATCCTGGGAATTTACATAGGCCATGCTAGTGTGCCACCATACTGGGTGCCGCCACATTGACTGCAGGAATAAGATGTTACCAAGTAAGAGCTCTGTATGTCTGCACCATGGTGGAGAGGAGGGAAATGGACCCTTTGCCTTCACCTTTCCAGGAAACTGGCCTATTCCTTCTGACACCCTGGATCTGGCCCACCCAATGAAAGTAGAAATGGAGATCCAGCCACCGCTCCCTTCTCCTTCCTGTACAAAGCCACTGAGTTGTAATGTCAAGTCACCTTCCTCTGCCTGACCAGAAACAGGAGGGACACTAGAGGGCTCAGTGTCAACACATGTGCTGAATCCTTCCCAAAGACTCTTACTTATGTATTTCTCTGGAGAACGATGGCGGAGGGCAGAGCCCCAGTCTGACCCCAGAGCATTAAGGCTTTGGAACACCCAGAACTTCCCTCTCAAAGACACCCCTGAGCAGATGCCCGCTACACCTTGCTGGCTCAAGAGCCCTCGGAGAAGCACACGGAACGGAGAGGCAGCCTTTCCCACTCACTGCCTTTGACAGAAGCTCCTACTCCAGGCATCTGAGTTTCACAAACACCCTCCTCCCACTGGCCTGTCTCCCTCAGAGCCTCAGCCCTAACTGATGTTATGAAAGGCGGTGAGATCAGGCCCACTCAGCAACAGCCCGGCCCTTTCCCCAGCCACTAATTCTTCTTCAGTTACACTTTCTCTGGCTCCCTCCTAATGTGCTCATCCGGAAAGATGGATGACCTCAGCTAAGCGCTGGTGTCTGAGTTCATTCCAGACTCACGTCTTGAAGGAGCCAAGTCAGCCCCCCAAGGAAGGTTATAATTGCTGGAGGAAATAATCATGAGGGGAAGGATTGGGGATGGGTTGTGGTGAAGACATTGCACATCCAAGACCTTTGCAACTTGGACTTCTCCAGGAAAGAAGAGAAGAAGCAAGAATTAGAACCTCATTGATGGCTGAACTCAAGCCACCTGCAGGCTCACCAGTGACTGTGTCTGAGGCAGGATCACCCAGATAGCTGGCCAGAGGTGAAGGTGGATATCCAGCGGTGGGTGTCAGAATAAGCTCTCATGATCAGTGGCTGTTTTAAAGTCAGTTAACAAATTGGGCAAAGGGCTGTTGAAAATACAAAGCGGTCTAAGTTAAGGAACTTACTATCTAGTTAGAAAAGTAAAATGAAGATAGAAGTAGATGTTTAATGTCATTACAAGGCCAGATGTGATGATAAGTTCATAACACTTATTCAGGAAGCCTGTGCTGAATGCCTACTGTGTGCTTGGTAGAGACGTAGGTTCTTCCTGTGTGGGGGGTCAGCAGAGTGGGCTTCGCGGAGCGTGAAGACTGAAGATGGGTAGAATCTAGGTGGGCTAAGAATGTTGTGAAAGGATCTCTGTGAGTAACAATGCATGCAAGTCAGTCTGGGGCCATAAAATATTTCAGTTGGAGGAGACCGTTTGTGTGGACAACAGTGGGAGGAAGCACTGGACATTTTTTTTAAGTAGGCTCCACGCCCAGCATGGAGCCCAACATGGGGGCTCGAACTCATGACCCTGAGATCAAGGTCTGAACTGAGATCAAGAGTTAAATGCTTAACCGAATGAGCCATCCAGGCCACAGACATTTCTGAAGGAGGCATTTGGCAGTTGGCCTCCAGGGCCCAGGACTAAGCCAAGAATTTGGCCCTAGACTTACACACAGGAGAGTCACAAGCAAAAGTGGTGTTTAAGAAAGGACATAAGCAGAGCACCTGGGTGGCTCAGTGGGTTAAAGCCTCTGTGTTTGGCTCGGGTCGTGATCCCAGGGTCCTGGGATCAAGCCCAGCATCGGGGTCTCTGCTCAGCAGGGAGCCTGCTTCCTCCTCTCTCTGCCTGCCTCTCTGCCTACTGGTGATCTCTGTCAAATAAATAAATAAAATCTTAAAAAAAAAAAAAAAAGGATGTAAGCTTTCAGAAGGCAAGGATTTGATCTGATTAGCTTATACAGATGCCATCAAACAGGATAACCTGAGGGGTGAGCCACTCAATTAACAATGATTGAAATAAGTGCACCGGGCTCATTTCTGAGTGGTGATAATTTGGGCAGGCAAAGCCAAAACTTGACCATGCCTTCCTCCTCATGCTCTCAACCTCAAAAACTCATGGGCACTTCAACTCCCTCAAGGAGGATAGGCTTTAAGGTTAGGCTGACTTGGTTTGAAACACAATTCCACCACTTTGGGCCTTGGTCTCCTTGTCTATAAAATGGGATAATAATACATGTTTTGCACCACCATGAGGACATTGAATGATGATCCTTGGAGAATGCCTGCCTCAGGTCCAGGCAAAGGAGAAATGTTCCGTGACACTCACTCCCCTTGTCTTTCTTGTCTCTTAAAGAACTGAGTGCATTTCTTCTAGTCTTTTTATTTTTTTTTAATGATTATAGATTGACAGGAAGTTACCAAAATAGTACTGAGACATCCTCTGTGTGCCCTTCACCTAGTTTCTGCCAATGGCCTCCTCTTACCTAACAATATCAAAACTAGGAAACTGACATGGTAGAAGCTATAGACCTTATTCTGAACTCACCAGGGTGTTCATTTGCATGTGTGTGTTTCTATGAGACGTTATCATGTATAGATTCTTGTCAGCCAGAAGACAGAATTGTTCCATTGCCACTCCCTGATGCTATCTAAACACTCCATCCTCTTCCTGCCCACCTCCTCCTTAACCCCCAACACCACTAATACATTCCCATTTTTATAATCACTTTTAGACTTTTCTATCCATGGAATCATGCAGTAGGGAACCTTCTGAGTTTGACATTTCTCAGCATAATGCCTCTGAGATCCATCCAAATTACTGCATGTGTCAGTAGTGGGTTCTTTTTCATTGCTGAGTAGTATTCCATGGCATGGATATACCACAGTTTGGGTAAACAGACACCTCTCGAAGGATATCTGGACTGTTTCCAAGTTGGGGCCATAACCATTATAGCTGCTATGAATTTTCAGAGTTTTTGTGTGAGCGTTGATTTTCATTTTTCTGGGATAAATACCCAGGTACGCAATTACTGCCTTGTATGGTCAGTGTACACTTAGTTTTTTAAAAGAAACTGCCAACCCATTTTCCAGAGCAGCGTTACCATTTTATATATTCACTGGCAATGTGCAAGGAAATTCAGTTTCTCCATATTCTGCTGGCACTTGGTGTTGTCGCTTATTTGTATTTTCGCTATTCATTAATGCATGTGTAAGTGATAGCTCATGGTAGCTTTAATTTGCATTTTCCTAAGAGTTGATGAGAAACATGTTAATTCTGGAACAAGTGTGAGATTTAGGGTTTAATCCATGGACGTCCAATAGCTCCAGCACTGACCATTTGTTGAAAGGCTAGTCTTCCTCCATCAGATCGCTATCGTATCTTTGCCAAGTCGGTTGGGCACGTTTGCGCAGGTCTCTGCGTTTCTGAGTTCTCCACTCTGTTCCATTGATCTGTCTGTCCTTCCACTGAGACCATATTGTCTCGATTGCTCTAACTACGGAGTAAGCTTTCACATCAAGTAGAGTAATTCCTCCCATGTTATTCTTCCAAACGGAGTGGATTTTTTAAAAAGATTTTATTTATTTGACAGACAGAGATCACAGGTAGGCAGAGAGGCAGGCAGAGAGAGAGGGGGGAAGCAGGGTCCCCACTGAGCAAAGAACCCGATGCGGGGCTTGATCCCCGGACCCTGAGATCATGACCTGAGCTAAAGTCAGAGGCTTTAACCCACTGAGCCACCCAGGCGCCCCCAAATGGAGTGGATTTTAAGACAATATTCAACTAGATTTCATATTGAATAGGAAATTTCAACATAAATTGGGTGATCTGAAAACAATTTTTAGGAACCTGTTAAATGTGTGTTTTTCTCCCCACACGCACACACAAAAGAATGAACACATTCTCACTCTTTTTCCTATTTGTTTTTCTTATGGTAAAATATACACAACACAAAATTTACCATTTTAGCCATTTTTAAGGGTACCATTCGGTGCCATTAAGTATATATACACTGCTATGCAACTATCTATCTCCACAGCTTTTTCATCATCCCCAACAGAAATTCTGTGCCCACCAAATAATTAAAAACCCACTCTCTCTCCCCTTAAGCCTCTGGTAACCATAAGTCTACCTTCTGTCTTTCTGAGTTTAATTAGGTACTTCCTATAAATGGAATTATACAATATTTGTCCTGTTGTGTCTGGCTTATTTCACTTAGCATTATATCTTCAGGTGTCATTCATATGGTAGCACATGTCAGAATTTCCCTCCTTCTTAAGACAGAATAATGTTCTGGAGTGCCTGGGTGGTTCAATCGGTTAAGTGTCTGACTCTTGGTTTTGGCTCAGGTCATGGTCTCAGAGTCGTGAGATCAAGCCCAGGATAGGTCTCTGGACTGGGTGGGCATGGAGTCTGCTTAAGATTCTCTCTCTCCCTCTCCCTCTGCCCCTCCTCCCACTCACCCTGTCTCTCTCCCTCTCTCTCTCTCAAATAAATAAATAAATAAATCATTTTTAAAAAGAGGACTGGATAATGTTCCATTGTTTACCCATTCATCTGTCAATGGACATTTACGTTGTTTCCACCAAAAGGTGAATATTGTGAAAAATGCTTCTAGAAACATGGAGTCCGGGCTTTCCATTCCTTCAGGCATATACCGACCAGTGGCCATTGCTTCTTAGGCCACAAACATCTGCTTCCCTTTCTTTCGTTGAGACCCCAGGGGCCATCAGCAAGTGGGTCCATTGGGCCACTAGGGGGAGCTCCCCACCCTGGGATTTGGTGGGGTCTTTGCTTTGCAGGTTGGTAAAGGGGAGAAAGGACTCAGTGGGACCATAATGAAGGAAAATCGCAGCCCTCCTGCTCTCTCAGAGGCCATTTCTCATGGGTTTGACCCAGTCACAACCTGAGCGGACTTCGGGGGTTTTGTGTCCTGGAGTTCTAAGCACACCCTCAAACTTGCTTTATTAAAAGCAACCCTTCTGTGTCCCCAGGCGTGAGAGATTGAGGAATCAAAGAACTGACCTTTCCTCAATTCTTAGTTTGGGGAATATTGGTTTCCTGCATTATTGTGAACTTGAACAGATTGTATATAAAAAGCAGTTTACCTTCCACATTTTTCTCCAGTTCTCCAGCCCCAATCTTCCTCTGCCACTATTTATAGAATTAGAGCCAGAGTGGATCTCCTGTCCCTGAGAGACGGAAGGCAGTGGGAGTGGAGGATTACCTCTGGATAGGTCTGTGGTGGTTTCAGGCAGAGACTTTGACCTAAACTACTGTAAGGGTCCTCCTGGTTGTCTCTCCCCTCAGGCTCTTTCACAACGCGTGGGCAGCTGACCCCGCTGCCTCTCAGCTGCAGAGTTGTGGGTAGGTAACTTGACGTCTCAGTTTTCTCATGTGTAAAATGGGATAATAATGGCGCTAACTTCATAGTGTTGTGAAGATTAGATCCCTCAACACACTGTAAGCACTCCGTTAGAACGGGTTATTATTGTTGTCCTGATGTTATTATAATTCTCCTATAGAAGTGAGTCCTGGACTGAGGCGGGCATCCCTCCACATACTTTCTCACACTGCAGGCCAAGAGAATGGACATAAAAGCAAACACCTGTACATATGGGGCAGTGCGATGGGCTCCCTCATTAGCAGCCAGGGAAGCTATCTCAGTCCAGAAGCTTCTCCCGAGGACTGAGCTCCAGAATCTATGCTACCGAGATTGGGCTTCTAAGGCTAAGTTCCACTGGAGAAGGCATTCCTTCCCCAAGCCACTAAAGACCATCAGCCTCACCCCAACCACCGTGCCTGGGGCACTGGAGTGAAACCAGAGAGGAGGAGGCTGCCGGGCCAGGTCCAGGAGTAGATGGACAGCTCCTCTAGCTAGAAACAAGGACCTGATGGAGTTACTTCCACCTCCTTCCTTGTGTCTCTCTCAGCCGCCCTCTGGAGCAGAGCAGGGGTCAGGTGGGAAGTCCCAGAAACAGCCCTGGGTTAAGAGGTTCCCCTTGTCGCTGCAGCCTGAGTGATGAAGAGTTAGCTGACAGCGGGTGGGATGGCGCCCAGGGCTGCTCCGATCTGGGGTTCCGGGAGCCAAGTTTGTATCTGTGGGTTCAGTGGCTCCGAACATCCTTTATTGCTACTAGTTGGCCAGCCCTCTCCTACCCCACTGAGACTGGAAATCAAGCTGCAATGGGGGTTCTGTGGGTCTCAGCCTGGGGCTGGGGTGTGAGTGGGGTGTCGTGCTGCTGTCTGTGTAGGAGACACACTGTCTCTGGCGTAACCTACATCAGGAGCATCTGCTTGTGGCACAGATTCCGGAGCCCAGTCCGCAGCAGGGCAGCCCTGCTGGCCTGGGGCAGCGAGCAGGGGCCTGTGGTCACCTCCCTCCCTCTCTAGGTGTTACTCCTTTCCCTCCTCCCATCTTTGGCCCTTGGAAGACCAGGCTGAGATCACACTCTGTTTCAAACAGGGCTGAGAACTCCTGAGGGCCCCTTGGGCCCTGGCCTCTGCTGGTGAGGGTGACGCAAGGCCCTCTCAGGCGGGGCTCCCCTCTCTCGTGCCTTCTCAGGACCCCCGTGCCCTAGTGCTGCCAGATCCAAGCTGCCCTCTCCGACTCCTGCAGCTAGTAGACAGCTGCTCCCCAGAGAAGAAACTCCCCTTCTCTCCCCATCCCGGCCCAACTGCCAACCTACCTGGTCTGTGCCTCTTTCCCACCACATGAAAGGCACACGGACCTGGCTCAGACTGAAGTCAATATTTATATGCTTGCTATTGGGAACAAATGAGCGTCCTGTGTCTGTCTGGGTCGCCGTCATCAGCCATCATGGCGAGCAAGGCCAGACTCAGCATTCTCTAAGTGCAAAGGGACAAAGGTTTTTTAAAACAGTGTCTGTGACCAGATTTGTTCTGATCCTGTAATCGGTAGAATGAAGGCATCTTTGAAACATGTACTGAAAACCCCTCCCAGGGAGGGAAAGTCCTAAGCACTGTGCATTGCCTGGCATAGGTTTCGATGACCTGGGCCTTCCCTGTCAGCTTCTGGGGACCTCTTCCCTGTAACTTACTACAAAGCCAGATGGACATTTAAATTAAGGAAGCCAAACAAGCAGCCACTGGCTGCCTGCTCTGGGCTGGGGCAGTGGGGAACCCTGAGCAGAGCGCCTTGGGGCAGGGACGGAGGCGGGCAGTTGCCTGGGTGGTAAGACCCAAAGACACTGGGGAGGCTCCCCGTGGACCCCCCACTTCCTCAGGAACCCCGAAATATCTCCTGCACTCAGAGGCCTCAGTTCCTGAAATTCCACCAGCAGAGAACCATCTGCTGGAGATCTGGTAGCTCTTCTGTTTCCAGAACTTCCTGCCTAAAGCCCACCACAGATGGCAGCCCAAGAATGAGATCCGGGTGGGGATACAGGTATGGTTGCCAGGCTACAGGAAAGGCAAGAAGGAAATTAAAAGGGGAGGTAGGAGGCATGAAATGAAATAGGACCACAGCGCCTGGCAGGAGGGTGAGGTCACCAGTCAGTGCTGCCTCTCCCTGGGCTAGTCGCCTCTTGCCCTGTTCTCTCCTTATCTGTTTCCCTCCTACCTCCTCGGGCTGGGGCAAAAGCAAGTCAGCTCCTCCAGCGTGTTCCTAAGCCTATAAAAGCAATGATATTTGTCTGTCCATTCCCCTTTTAGATTCGAAGGTTTCAAGGCCCGTATCTGAAACGTGGCAGGAGAGGAAGTGCGGATGCAGTTTTCAGTCTCTGCTCATGAGCGTTCTTGATCTTGGTGTCTTCAGGGTGATGCACGGAGTTCCGAGAAAGACTTCGAGGACGGGAGAAATGTTCAAGTCTAATTATTCACAGTGGAGCTGATCGCTATTTTATGGGAGTCTTTTTTACTGATCAACCTATCGAAGAACCTCAGGGGTTAATGCGGAGCACTCCAGTTAGCTCGGCGCTAGGACCCAGATGCCAACTGTGCAGTGAGAAACAGACACCAAGGGAGGGGGTGGTGCCAAATATTTATTTATTTACTTATTTTTAAGATTTTATTTATTTGAGAGAGCCACGGGAGGGGGAGAACACGAGTGGGGAGGGGGGACGGGGGAGGCAGAGAGGGAGAAGCAGATTCCCCACTGAGCAGGGAGCCCCCTTTGCAGATTCGATCCCCAAACCCTGGGATCATGACCCAGAGCCAAAGGCAGATGCCCAACCCACTGAGCCACCCAAGCCCTCCCCCACCCCCCCAACCAAATGCTTTCAAGTTAACATTCTGAACGTTAACAATTGTCCATTACAATGATACATTTTCACGTGTCACTGTTTGTGTCTTGTGGTACAACCACGTTTCTGCAAGCCAAACACACGCTTCACATAGGAAACTGCCTAAAAAATCATCCCAGCCCTAAGAGTGGAATTCGGGAGTTTATAAATGCTTTTGATGATAATTACAGGTCAGGATACAAACTGTTACTTACCTTGAGATGCTGAGATTACCTGTGGATTTCCTTTATCATCCTTATTAGTAGCATTTAGCAAAAGGTAACTCGAGCACGTGGTGATGGCGGCACCTGGAATCCAGGCTCACTCAGGCCGAGTGCACCCCACCTAGACCTTGCCCAGGCCAACGCAGGAAGGAACCAGGCTGGTGGAAACCCCCGTGGATTGGAGCTCTCTCCCACACCCTTCCCTTCCTCCTTCACTGCAGTGTGGCCTGAGACGAACAAACTGGCCATTTCCTGGGGCTCAGGGATGGCCCCAGTCAGCACAGTTCAGCAAGCGCCTCTTCCACCCCGGGGCGGCTGGCTGGGTGCGGGACCCCGGCGACCTTGTGACAGAATCACCGTGGGGCCTTTAAAGTTGCAGGCTGCAGCCCCACGTGCTTAGACGGTCTGACGTGTAGCCTGGGAATCGATTTCTAACATTTATTCTTTGCTGGGAAATTCTGATAAACCAGCAGTTCAGGTGGCCTGGGAAGCCTCCCAGGGAGCTCCTTCAGAGCCAATGACCTTGGGACAGCCTCTGGTCACAGGCGGAGGGTTCTCTCCTGCTTGGGGCCACTGCAAGGCTCCTGGCTGCAAAAGCAGCCTGCTTTCTTCCTCCTTCATGCTCTTGGTACTGCCTTTCCTGGCGTCCTAACAGTCTCCGGAGAGGAAGGAAGAAGGGGCCCTCCTGTCATGCTCTGGAATGCTACCTCCCCCAGCTGTGCTCCTGGCCTCCCTCCTCGCAGGGAATCAGATCTTGCTCCAGCGCTATCCCAGCCCTTTCTAAGAGCAGGGATGTCCCACCCTCCCCATTTTTATTCCCTCTGCCTTCAAGCGTGTCCAAGGCCCCCTTATCGTGAAAACCACATCACTTGACCCCACTCCCCCCTGCTGCACCGTCGGGACCCTCCCCCACACTCCTTAGTTAAACTTGCAGGGATTATCCGCACTTAGATGCAAGTTCCCGGCCATCTCCTGAGCCTTGACCCTCACAGCCGCTCTGTTTGTCAGTTCCCCTCAACATGGTGGCGGCTGCATCTCCAGCCACCCTGACCTTTAACCCTCCTCCCACTTCTCTGTTCTGGCTGTCAACACTGGCTGTCCCTGTTGGCACTCCCAACAAAATGGTCTGGAGCGGTCAAATTCATTGTCTTCCACCCACGCTTCCGTCATTCTCAGTCTCTCCTTCGATTCAACCACAAATTCATTTAGTTCTGGAAGAAATCTCAGGGATTATTTAGGGAGACCCATGCTCTTTACAGGTGAGGACACTGAGGTCCGGAGAGAGGAGGCGAAATGCCCAGGGTAAAGGAGCCCTTTGAGGAAGGAAGTGGGGACAGCCCAGGCTTCTACCTGTAGTCCTGATGGATGGCCATAGCTGCCGGTCTTCAGCCCCAGGGGATGTCTGTCTTGGGCATCTGTCCTTGGTTTGGTGTCTCTTTGCTCTAACCCTGACCCCACCATGAGAGCAGAGCTCCTTGTGGGCGGGTGTCCTGTCTCCCTTCCCTCAGTAGGTATCTCAGCACAGAATACGAGAAAGGACTTCAGTCAAAGCTGAGAAGGGAAGACACAGGATGGCCATGTGAGACTATCAAAAGGGAAAATAGCATTTCATGTTGATTACAATTCCAAATAGTGGAATAGTGGACTTTGGTCAAGCTTATTAATAGGACTGTATTCGTTAGCACTTCTGATTTTCTCTTTATTTTTTATTTACTTATTTTTTAAAGATTTTATTTTTAAGCAATTTCTGCACCCAACATGGGGCTTGAACTCACAACCCCGAGATCAAAAGTCACACACTCTAACTACTGTGCTCCCCCACCCCGATTTTACAGGTGGTACCCACTTGAAACTCTTGCCTCCCCAGTCAGCTGGGGGCTCCGGGTTTGGCCAATTCTTAGAGCCACCTTCACCTGTGTCATTCTAGGTATTTGTAAAACGGGAATTCATTCAAGGGATAATTTAAGACTCTGTCTTCTCTTGGAAGAAAAAAAATGGGGTTGAAAATCCAGGAGTTCGGGATGCCTGGGTGGCTCAGTGGGTTGGCCTCTGTCTTTGGCTCAGGTCATGATCTCAGAGTCCTGGGATCGAGTGCCTCCGCATCGCAGGGAGCCTGCTCCCCCCACCCCCTCTGCCTGCCTCTTTGTCTACTTGTGATTTCTCTCTCTGTCAAATAAATAAATAAAATCTTAAAAAGAAAATCCAGGAGTTCTTAGTTCTTGAACTAAGAGCAACATTAGACTGCCAAATGAAAAATCAGGTCATGTCTACTAGGAATAATACTATTAGTAATATTTATTGAGTGTATAAGACACAGTTCTTGTTCCTTTTATCTGTATTATTCAATTCAGTTCTCACATTCCCATAAAGTAGAAAATCTTGCCACTGCTCCCTTTCAGATGAGGACACTGAGGCTTCCAGACCAAGATCCAAGACCCAAGTTCACACAAGACCCAAGTTCACACAGGTGTGAATCCAGTGGAGACTTCCTGGCCTGGGACAACTTGCTCAGTGGCCATGCTTGATCCCCTCCCCGAATGGGCACTCATCTCTCTTTTGGGGGGAACTCTCCCTGAGTGGTGAGGACTCTTCTCATTTGACGGATCTCTGTTAACATAGAAATGGAAAGGCCATTTGTAAACTGGTAAGTTCTATGCACATATGTCAAGACTTATCAAAACTTTCATTCCCTCCCCCGCCCTTCTGACTTGACATAAATGTCTTCAGCTGCTGGGATCTTCGAGTGAGCTTTCTCCCCTACAACTAAGAGGCAGAGCCACGTTCGAACTCACGAGAGCAGAGCTTTCTTCTTACCAAGGCCTGCTGCCTTTAGCTCTTAGAATTTTCCCCGAACCAGATGTCCCAAATTGTCTTGTAAGTCTGTGGGGGTAATCTATGCATGATGTCTGGATATTTGGGTCAGAATCTACCAGTTTTGTAAGCCCTTGTTCTTAGGAAAACATCCAGATAACAAGCACAGAAGGAGCCCTTGAACATCCTGGAGGTAAACCAGCTGCGAAGCGGCTGTCGGGATGAAAGGTCACTAGCTTTGCCTCTCTGATTGTTTGGGGCTTTGGAGGCTCATTAGACTGGTTCCCCCCAAGACATTTTCTGTTCATCTGAAAGAAATGCTTTGAAAGAGACCAGAGAAGCAGGCTGGGGCGGAATGGGAAGACTATCCAGCAACAGAGGCCACCTGAAGCCCTTCCCGCTGAGGCCGGGCTGGGTAAGGGAACAATTGTCCTAAGAAGGCACAGTCCAAGGGCCAGAGGTCAGCCCGAGATCTGCCCCCATAGGAAAGCCACAGAGAACTAAGGAAATGGAGGAGCCTGGCTTCTCTCTGACTCTTTCCGACAAGGCTTTGTGAGCCGATCTGACTCAGAAGAGACCTCTGGGGGTGGCTGGTGGCCTGTGAGGGCATGGCCAGGAAAGGGGGGACCGCATCTCCACCAAGCGGAGCAGGAATCAGTACACGTTTTCATAGGCCCAAATATTTGTTTTTACTTTCTTTGTTTAAACCACAAATGCCAAGTCAGGATATGTTTTATTTAGGGGGGAGAAGGCAAGAGACCCCACCCAGCAATCACAGACAAAACATGGGTGAGAGCCGTCCGCATTCCCATCAGGGCTTGCCTCCAGGGCTGGCTCTAGACTCCCCAGCAGCCCGCTGACTCAAGCGACGGGGCGCTCACCACTTCCCTTGGGAATCTGGCCCAGGACTCTGCCTGCTCCTCATTCGAATGTTTTCCCAGTTACTGGGCCACAAGCTCCTTTCCTGGGGGCACTGCAGCTTTCCTCTGTGGGCCACAAGTTTGACTCATCCTGGACGATACTGTGGCAGGAGGAGAAGGATGATATGCAGGCGTTCAGCTGGGGCTGCTGTCATCTGTCACCTGCTCCTCTCCTGGGTTGTCAGTGGGACACCAAGCGAAGGTGTCCCTTCTTGTGCTCATTCTAGGCCCCAGATGAGAAGTATGTCCCCTAACTCCACCCCACTCCTTAGACTTGAAACTTGCTGAGCTGGGAACCAGTCTCAGGCATCCTCTCTATGTTGAGGGCTCAATAAACAGTTCTATGAAGCAGCCCCCCCAATCCCCCAGGTTGCATTCCAGAATGATAAGGGCCTCCTGGACAAGACTTTCCCTTGACCTCCCACAAAGACCCTACCCCCACGACTGATGCTTTCTTCCGAGGAGGAGAGGAACTGAGCCTATTTGTAATTTGACAAAGTGGATTCAAAGCCTTTATGGCTGCTTTAGACCAGCTTTGCTCCCCGTCCCATCTGTCCCCAAAGATAAAGCCTTGAACTAGCTCCCCTCGGTGAAGGCAGGCCCCCCCACAGCAATTATAGGCCATTCATTTAAGGTTGCTGGACCTGGTCTCATAAACCCCATTCACTGGGAGGTGAGAAAAGTCGTAGAGAACCTCCGGCCTGAGGCAGCACAATTCCAGGGAAGCCTTTCCCTCTAATTAGTCAGGTATTTGCTAAAACAGCTCTTACTTTCCTTATTGTAAAAGCCAAAGGACAATAGCTCCTTATTGCCAAGCCAACGTGGTGGGTTCCTGGGCCCTCATTTCTTCAGGCTCCCTGTGGCCCCTTCCCCCACTGAAAGGGGAGGCTGTCACATTGTTGGGTTACTAATTAAGAAAAGGCAAAGCCTTCTGATTATTACTATTGTTTTGTTTTGTTTCCTCACTGTACTGCATTCAAAGGCAATTTCTTTAGCAGGGTGACCTCCTACTCAGGGAAGAGGGGGTTTCAGAATGTAAAAGAAAAGGCATTCTGAGGGCATGCTGGAAACCTGCTGGCTGCTCCTGGTTGGTATACTGTTACTAGGGTCTGGAACAGGGTCCAGCAGCAGGAGCTTGAGCCCTGTCTCCTGTGAAGCCTTGAACTCCCTGCACAGCTCACCCAGGGGTGCTGTGAGCTAACTTACCAACAGGACTTGGGGACTTCAATAAAAGTAATTAAACGTGGGTCTGGGCTCTGGCTAAAAACTGGGCTCTAGGGACTTTTCGGACTACTAATTCCCTTTAGTGACTACGGACTGATAGTGCCAATTTTCTGTGCCTCAGTTTCTCCATAAAAAGGCCAGTATTTCAGCCCCAGAGGCGTGGCACCAGCGATCAGATGATGCATTTCCCGTTAGGGAACATTTTACTCGGTGAGGCCCTCCTCCACCAGATTTCCTCATCCCGGAGATCTCTGCTGGGTGCTGTAGAAGGGTGGGAGTCCCCAACCAGGAAGGGATGACTTGGGTTTGTAAAGTGGAAGTAAGAGTTCACTCTACTTCTTTGGGGGCATTCAAAGGAAGACAAACCCATGCGAGTGGCTGATGTAAATGGAAGAGCTGTTGAAGTAACCGTCCCGGCTCTCAGAACCTCCAGCTCCGCCGCGCCCCAAGTTCGAGGCTCCTGGCAGGAGAGCTGGGTGCCCCGAGGGGACTGCTGGACTGGGTGAGTCCCGCAGGTCCTCTCGGAGGACCAGGTCGAGTTCCGGGAGAAGGAGGCGGCGGGTGTGCTGGGCTGGGGGAAAGGGGTGGGCGGTGCGCCTCCGGGGCGGCGGGGGTGGGGGGTACACTGGCACCCCCGCGTCGAGGCCCGGGGCAATTCTGCGGAGGGGCCGAGGGGCCGAGGGGCCGAGCGAGTACGCCCGGGCGGCGGGAGGCAGGTGCGGAGGTCACGGTCCCAGCGCCTGGGAGGAGCCCTGGGGAGGGGTGTCGCGGGCTTTGCCGGTGGGAAGGAGTGAGCCGGGGGCCGGCGCGGCTGCCGGGGGGCGGGGAGGAGGCGCGGGAGGCGGGGCGGAGGCGGCAGAGCCCCCGGGATCCACTCGCCCAGCGTCGGCCCCTGCACTCCCAGCCGCGGCAGCCACCCGCCCCGCAGCCAACTTGGGGCCGAAACTTCTTCGGGTCCCGCGCTCCCGAGGAGAGCTCGCAGCCCAGCGACGACAGACGGCGGCGGCCCGAGCCGGGCGCCCAGGGCCCAGGGCCTCCCTCCGGCTCGGCCGCGGGCTCCGCTCCCCGACTGCCCCCGCCCGCTGAGCTCGGGGGTCCCGGGCGCCAACCAGGGAGTCCCCCCCCAACGCCGCCGGCGGCAGCAGGGTACACGGACCCGAGACCCAGGACCGCCCGGGGAGGAGGGGCGTTCCTCCGGGCCCGCGGAGGCTGCCCCCGCATCTGGGGGACCAAGCAGACGCGCGGGCGGGACTCCTGGAGCGGAGCGCGCCTGTCCGCGCCGCCAGCCCCGCGCCGGGAGGCGGATGAAGAGTCCAGTGCGGGGGCCCGAGCCCGCTCGCTGAGAGCAGCAGGCAGGGTCTGCACCGGGCGCCCCCGGCGGGGCAGGGCCCCCCAACCGCGAGCCGCCGCGCCCGGCCGACCCAGCGCAGCCGGGCGCTGGAAGAGCCGGGCCGAGCGGAGCGGCAAGCCGGAGCCCGCGGGCCGGCCGGGCGGCGGGACATGCAGGTAAGCGCCGACTGCCCGCGGTGGGAAAGGGAGCGGGCGGGCCTCCGCCGCCGTCCCCGGCCCTCGGCCGTCGCCGCCCAGGAGGCGTCCCCGACCCCGGTTCCGCGGCCAAAACTTCCCGGCGCGCCGTACCTTCGCGGTGCCCCGGGCAGCCCGGCGGCGTGCGGCTCCCGGCAGCAGGGAGGACCGAGGGGCGGCGGCGCGGAGGCTCGGGGTAGCGGGGCCCTGCGCTCGGCGGGGGAGCGCGGTGCTCGGGCGGAGCGGGCGGCCGCGGGTCAGGTGGGGGGCAGGGAGCGCCGGGGGAAGCGCAGCCCCCCGCCCCGGGCCGCGAACAAAGCTGGGGCGGCTGGCTCTTCGCGCGCGGTTGCCTCCCGCGAGCGTGCGGGGCTGGGTGCCGGGAGCGCGGGCAGGTAGGTTCGGGCTTGCTCGCCGCCCCCCACCCTCGGCCCCACGCAGCCCGGGCTCCCGAGGCTCTGCCTCCCTACGGCAGGACTGCCGGGGAGGGGGCCGGGCGGCCGGGGAGGGGGCCGGGCGTGCGCCGAGACCCGTTCGAGCCCCTCGGAGCTTCTTGCTCACTTTTCTGGGCTCAGCTGGACTCCTGTGCGCCCCACATCAACGGACTGGGGCGAGGACTACATCTGGATTATTTTAACCCCCTGGAGCAGGATTAGTTTGGTGCCCGAATTCCTGCCTAACCCTCAGAGCAGGTAAAGCCCTGAATGGGATTGCGACCTTTCTGTTTTCTTTTCCACTCCTCGGCCTCACCATCCCTGCCCTGGGAGAAGTGAGAAGGCACCTTTCTCCATCTTCTAGTGGAGCCTCCGTGGCTATTTGGCCGTGCACTCTAGTCAGAGCCAAATGTCCTCGATATTTCCATCCTGCACATCATTGTGAGAGATGATTCAGTGTGCGTGGAGCACGATTGCTCCCGTTTTGCAAGAGGAAAACTGAAGTGGTTCAGCCCGGGGGTTGGTTACCCAGCTGCGAACTGAGGCATCTGCTGTCCGCTCTGCCCAGCCCCTCCTTCACTGTCTTCGCCACCTGACCACTTTGGCAACAGCTTTCAGTTACTACCACTCCAGGCAAAGTTTCAGCCTGGTACCTGAAGGAGAAAGGCGCAGGATCATATTACCAGCCCTCTGAACTGCTACGGTCGCTGGGGAACGTGCCCAATTGATAGAGCTGCACCATACCATCAACGTGGGTGCAGAAAACTCTGGGTCAGTGGGGCAGGGCCCAATACCAGCACCTACGCACACACATGGGTGGAACCTTAGGGTGACTCCTTCTGTGGCTGGCCCCTAAGACAACAGAGGGCCCTGGGAGCAGCGGGCACACTCTTAGAAAAGCCTGGGGACCCTTTCCTGGCCCCAGCCACTCCTGCTGCTGTCTGGTTCACACACAGGCTTGACTTATCAAAAGCAAGACTCCCAATCTCAGGCATGGATGAATGGATGCCAGGCCCCAAGCTTGTGCCCACACGCCTGTCCAGGCTCACAGACACAAGTCCTGGCAAACATATCAACCTGTGAAAGGCTGAGTGGTGGTTTTCCTCCATTTCAAAGTAGTGTCTGTTGTCTCTTTGACACAGAAGATTTGTGGTTGTAAAGAGCAAGAAGGAGGTGTGTCTCCTGGGAAGGGAAGGCAATGCTGGGAGACCTCTTTTGCACAATTGTGAGGAGTGATATATGTAGCTGGGCTCTTCATGGTGATGAAGTCAAGTCCATGAGCTCAAGGGAAGGGGCAGACAGAACACCAGGTCTCGGCACTAAAATGTGCAGGTGGACCTGACCCCAGGCTAGGAGCTGAATAGAATAAAAGTATCTAAAGAGACAATTTGTGGATAAATTCCTAAGGGCAGCCACAGCTCCCTTTCCAGTCCTAAAGAAAATCAGACCAAGGGCATGTGGCACACTGAGGGTGGGGCGGTAGGGGGGAGGGAAGGGGCACGGTTCTGCCTGCCTGGGGAACAGGAGCCAGCCTTGGAGGAACTGGCTGGCCCCCTTCCATCCGTGGATTTCCTACTTTCCCAGGCTCTGGTTTCTTAAGTATTTGAGTATGAATATATGAGCGAGGGCGTGTGTGTGGGTTAGGGGTTTGCCCAGGGTGCCTAAAACCAGTCTCCTCCTTAGTCCATTTGGCTATTGTAGTATCTTGAAGGGTGTCTTACTGACTTGAAAAAAAACTGTTTCCTAAAATTTTTTCTATCCCCAAAGCATAAGTGAAAGGGCTCTTGCCAAATTGCTGGGCGCCATATGCTGCGAAAAGCAGAAATCTGGGATTGTTATTCACCTGCATATTTCACGCCCCCCCCCCCACTCCTAACTCTCGTGGCAGCTGAAAGATTTTTTTGTTTGCTCTTCTTCAAGAAGGGCAGAGGCCTAGTTCTAATTTTTACTTCTAGGATCGTTCTTCTGGTTTCTGGATTGCCCCACCTGGCATCTCCAGCAGGGGAGGAAATTTTTATATGAGGTGGTAGTCCTTACCTTCTCTGAAATAACAACCAACATGTCCACAAAAGCGTTCCTGTTCCCTCTTCTGATTTTCTTCTGCCTAGCTCCTTTCCAAACTGTCATTTACCTCCTTAGTAGTCTTCTACACAGGTCTTCCCTCAGCCTCCACCTTTTCCCACACCTGAATGCAGCCCTCCGTTGTGGTGGCGGTGGTGGTCGGACTGGCTTTTGTGTCTCCTTAGGTCGCGCAAGACACTACAGCACTGATAGAAAGATCCCCAGCACGGAGGGGCGTCCGGGTGGCTCAGCAGGTTAAAGCCTCTTCCTTTGGCTCGGGTCGTGATCCCAGGGTCCTGGGATTGAGTCCTGTATTGGGCTCTCTGCTCAGCGAGGAGCGTGCTTCCCTTCCTCTCTCTCTGCCTGCCTCTTTGCCTGCTTGTGATCTCTGTCTGTCAAATAAATAAATAAAATCTTAAAAAAAAAAAAAAGATCCCCAGCAGGGAGAGGATATGGGGGCTTCCCCAGCCTCATCAGGGCATTCTTGGTTTCTACTGACCATCTTCCAACTGTGGGCAGGAATCCAGGAAAATCCAGCAGAGGGTTTGGGAATAGAGACTGTGATAGGGATGAGAGGGTCGGATAGTTTCCAATCCGAGCCACCTTTGAAAGTAAAAATAACCTTCTACCCAACTCTGAGGAGCAGTGTGACCCCCTTGTTGGCGGAGCCCTGGGAGCGGCCCTGGGAGTGGGCCTGCTGTTTGGGGCAGTTCCTGCCGCACCCTCCCTGCAGTGAGAGGTGGTGCCCCAACTCCGTGGAGCAGGTGAGAGCTCTGCCACTACCAACCCTCTCCCCCCGCAGAGGCCCTGTTTACCTGGCTAAATTTAAACCTCCACCCCCTCCCTCCCAGTTCGCCCCACTGGCTGGCGGTCTGGCTACTGCACTGGCTGCTCCAGCAGCATTTCCTGACTTCTTTGCCCCTGTGGTTGCTATTGGGTCTTTTTGGGCTGCGTAAATCCTCTTCTAGACTTTCTAAAGTTGGTCTCTCTCCTCCCTGCTTCTCCACCCATGTGGCTTTCTTCCCAACTCTTTTCCTCCTGGGTGACTTGAAACCTGTCTTGGTACTTGGGGGAGACCCTCGAAGTGCTATGCACGGAGGTTGCAGGACACCTAGACACAGACTGCCATCAGAGGTCCCCAGGGCCCTTGCTGACTGGTCACTACCCAGCCCCACCCACCCGCCTGGCTCTGGGACCCCCTAAGAGGAAGTACCGAGCTGGCAGCCATGCAGTTCTTAAAAGGGTGTTTTCCCAGACTTTGTTTTTATACCCCCAAACCTCCAAACTTCCCAAATCCCAACCTGTCTGTATGTTCAGTTCTTGACATAGCCTCTTTTCCTGAGGGGCTGCGGTGAAGATTATATTGCCCATGGGCTGGGGGGGAAGGGGCGGAATGCATTGTAGCCTCTGGTTTCGGGGTGTCAGTTGTCACTTCCATAAAGTGAGGACATTGGAGGCCCCTTCCAGGGCTAGCATTTTGTCGTTTTCAAGAGCTTTAGCTGGTTCTGTTTTGGCATTCCCTCTGCTCGGGCCCAGGCCTGGGGAGGGGAAGCAGCCAATCCGGGGAGGTTCATTCCCCCCGCCGAGGGGCTGGCTGGGCCGGCTGCTTTCACTGAGTTACTGTTGCACAAATCGCGGTCTTGCAGGCCTGGTTTGTGGTCGAGCCTGAGGCTCTGGTTGTGCTCCTGGCTTTGCGCTCCGGCCTGGCGGGGGCCTCTGTGGTTAGCCAGCCTCCCGAGGAGGATTGCGGTGAGTCTCTGTCTCCAGCTTCGGGTGACTTGGGGCTGGTGCCTGAGTTCCTGGGGGGAGGCCCCCGGAGTCCATTCTTAAAAGGGTTTCCAGTCCTCTCTCCTCTACAGCCTCCTTGAGTCCCAGAAATGCTAACTCCTCAAAGGTTGCTCTTGTCTTGACTAATTGATGAAAGGTCAGGAGTGGATTTCCCCAGGCCTGGAAACTGATAGCTGGGCTTAGTTAGAAAAGGCAGTGGATTAGAAGTTTTGGGTTTGCAAACTTTAGCCCCGAAAGGTCACTTGAGAGTTATCTAGAATGTTTAGTCGGTAGATCTGCTCTGATTCCTGCTGGGGGAGTGAAGACTATGGCTGCAAAGCTTTTCCGACCCCAGCTGGGGGTAATCCAGGGTGCATCTCCCCTCTGCCCCGCTTCCAAGAAGGGGGAGCCAAGACTTTCAAGGGAGAAGCTACAGTAGCCTAAGCTCCTGGGCCTGCCTTTGGGATACCCCCTGGGTCTGAATCAGGTCTCCTACACCCCCATGCATTTCTCTTTCCAGCAAATACCCGACAAGGGTGGGAGGCTGGGGGCAGCTGAAGCTCCGATGAGTCCCTTCATAGATTATCTCTAAGATTATATACCTCACCGTTGAGAAATCTCCTGGGAAAATTTCATGAATGAATTACTAAAAACTTCACACAGATCTTATTTGGGCCGCAAGGGCTGCAAACTTTAACCTTCAAAAAGAGATTTTGCACAGAAGGTTAGAACTAGAACATTCCAGGTCACATGCGGGAGCAGGAGCTAAGGAATGGGGCACGGGCAAGGGGAGGGGAGAAGAGGTCGGGGAGGAGTTCTAGATTGTTCTATATGCCGTGATACAAGAGGCTGTAGGGAGCTGAGACAGTAGAGACCAGGGCTTTGGAGTTGGGCTGCCTGGGTGTGAATCCCAGCACTTAGCAGCTAGCTACATAGCCTTAGGTGACGCAGATTACCTGACTTCTCAATGCCTCAGTTTCCTCCCTTGTAAAGCAGAAACAGTAACTTTATACTTATGTGATCACTGTGAGATAAGTCTGTGGTAAGCTTGGTGTATATAAAGCACTACCACCGTGCCCAGGACTTTGAGGGGCTGTGGAAGCCTCAGCTCTTCTGGTGCTACTGCTGAAGGCTGATGGGCAGTGCAGTTAGAAGTCCTCCGTCCCTGCCCCCTGCTTGCTCTGCATCTAAAGACGGAGGCTGTTCTATGTGGGACATTAGCAGCAAACCAGTTGCCTAAGTCAGCGTGTGCTCACCAGTTCTCAAAGAACTCTCATGAACACTGGTGGTGTCCAATCAAGCCTAGATACTTTGTTTTAAAGATTTTTTAAAAATGTATTTGAGAGGGATAGACAGAGAGAGAGAGCACGAGCAGGGGGATAAGGAGCAGAGGGAGAAGGAGAAACAGACTCCCCACTGAGCAGGGAGCCCAACATGGGGCTCGATCCCAGGACCCTGAGATCATGACCTGAGCCGAAGGGAGCCGCTTCACCGACTGAGCCCCCACCAGCTGCCCCAAGCATAGATATTTTGATCATTACATCAACAGGGATTGAGGGTCCCAGTTTGTGGAGTGACACAGGACAGGAGAACACAAATGTTCAGGGTTGGCTATCATGAAGGGAGGGAAAAGTGGGACAGTCTCAGGAAGAGAGTGGATTCTGATGGGGTCCTGTAGGGTTGAGATGGGAGCAAGTCCCTGGCTGGGAGGGAAGGGGTCTTGCTGAGCCCATCTCAAACACGTCTGTTGTTTAACTAAGCAGATGTGGATATATTGCCTGTGGTTGGAAACCAAATTCTTGACATGTTGTATTTTCTTCTTCTTAAAAGGGTAACCTCTGTGGTATCAGATCTAAAATAAGCTTTCAATATAAAGGGGAAGATGAGATTTGAGAGTTTTCCTTTCTCTCCTGGGCCAGGTCTGGCTCCCGCTGTGTCAGAGCTCCATGGTAGATCTGCAGATGGGAACGCCTCAGGGTCTCCCACTTACACGTCCCCAGGTACCAAGCAGGTTCCCAGATGGAGTGAAAGAGGTGGTGAGGGTTTATAACACAGCATTGGGTAAAGGAGAGTTCCCTGTGCAAAATGGAGAGCCTTCCCATTTACAGGCATTCCAGTTCAGACATACAGAACTCACCGTACACCCTCCGGAACATCTCTGCCCTCGCAGGGAGCCCTGCTCCAGAATGGAGGTGAGGCTGCCCCTGGAGTAATCAGATTGGGTCCTTGAGTTTGTCAGAGCCCAGAGATTACCTATCATCGGTCCTAAAGTAGTTGCTCCTAACTTAATCTTCCGATTTCTGTAAGAGAAAGGCGTCTCTTCCAGACGTGTCAGAAACAGCCATTACAAACAGGGTTCCCGACAGGGTTTATGTGTCATTCCTGAAATTCACAGGCCGCTTTCACACTCCCTTACCCTCCTTCCCTCCGCTGTGACTTAAAATACAACCCAGCCCCGGGACACATGGGTGGTTCAGTCGGAGAAGCGTCAGACTCTCAATTTCAGTTCAGGTCCTGATCTGAGTCTCTGACTCGGGCCTTGAGATGGAGCCTCCTGTTGGGCTCCGTGCTAAGCGTGGAGCCTGCTTGAGAGTCTCTCTCCCTCCCCCTCCGCCCCTCCCCAGGACCCACACGCGCACTCGCTCTTGCTCTCTTTCTTTTTCTCAAACAAAAATTAAAAGATAAATTTGAAAAAAGACAACCCAGGCCTGCACGAAGGTCTACTGAGCCCTCCACAGCCTGGGTCCTGCCTCTCCAGCCTCGTCTTGCACTTCTCTCTGTCACACCCAGTTCCCACCACACATCGGTGTGCCTGACGCAGCTCAAAGACCCCGAACTCTTACGGGGCCTCTGCACCTGCTGCTCCCTCTCCCTGGACTGTGCCCACCCCTTTCGGGGTCCGATGGCTTCTCCCCATCCATTCAGGTCCCGGCTTCTCAGGGGGTCCTGGGAAGCAGAATTGCCTTTTGCCCCCTGGCACTCTCTGTCTCCTCTGGAGCCCTTGCCATCATCTGTAAGTCTCCTGTTCTTCCATTAGTTCTTGTTAAAAGTCCCTGCCCCATGTTTGTCTGGCTCTGCAGTGCCCCCTCAGAGCTAACACAGTATCGGAATAGGGTCTAAGCTTAGAAGATGTCCAACATATGCTTGTTATTATTAATCTAAGGGCAATGAACGTTGGAATTGTATGGCATATTCATTGCTAGAAATTGGCCCATTGTGCCTAATAAGTGTGCCATTCCTTTACTGACTTTCTGATGATGCTTGACTTATTCATATAACAAATACTGACCCAGACACGCCCCAGGTGCTGGAGATCCAAGACACAGTTTCAGAACTTCAGTAGCTTTCCTTCTGGTAGCTTCCACAACAGGCAGGTAGCAAATGTGCCCTATTCCAAGACCTCTCAAGTCCTTTATCCTCCTGTATCTTGGGCTTCAGAGCCATCTTGTGATTGTGAATGGCACAGGCGGTTTGGGCCTGCAGCATAGGGTAGAAAAGGCAGAAAGAACGGGAAGCCATAGGAAACCGTCCAGGCCCAGTGGTGGATCTGTGACATGAAGCACTGCCCCGACCTATGGCTCAGGCTGGATCCTCAGGTCCTCTTGAGGGGAGCTGGAGCGTTCCTGCATGTTGCCATTATGGGGGGGGGGGGGGCAATGTTTACCCATGTCTGTGACCAGATTGAGAGAAGGTGAAGGAACTGGTTTCGGGGTTCCCCAGGTGCCTCAGTTCCCGGGCACTCAGTCATGCCCCTTGCTAGGCTGTCGTTCCAGATGACTGGAACCCTCTAGAAGTTAACTAGATCTCATCTGTTCGGTTCCAGGTTGCCTCGCACTGGCATCCAGGAAAGCCACATTGAGTATAATTTGAAACGAACCAGTAGGAAAAGATTTCCAGTGCGCCACAGGCAGTTGCTCCGTCACCTCTTCTGTGATGTGTGGCCTCCGACTTTCCCTTCTCTCTCATTGGCAGCGGCTTTCCTGTTTCCTTTATCCCCTCAGACCTCTTCTCCGCATCCACGCTGGGGGCCGTCAACACCCTCTGCACTCTTACCCATCCCACATTTTTGTCTCCTGCCTGCGGGTCTCCCTTGACCCTCACACGGCCTCCCGCTTTCTTCGGCAGCATCACCTCCAGGAGATCCAAGAGCCATCTCAGCCTCCCTCTGGCCTCTTCCCTTAAACCTGCTCTTCCCATGGCCTTCTCTGCCTGTCCTTCTTGGGACATAAACTCTGGAGTCATTCTTTTTCCCCCCAAGAATTCATGTATTTATTTGAGAGAGAGAGCATGAGCAGGGTAGAGGGAGAAGCAGACTCCCTGCTGAGCAGGGAGCCCAACGTCAGGCTCAATCCCGGGACACTGAGATCATGACACTTAACCGACTGAGCCACCCAGGCGCCACCCCCCCACCAGAGTCATTCTTGATTTCTCTCTCTCACCACCCACATCCAACCCACCAGGGAATCTTGCCACGTCTAATTTCAGAAGATACCCAGATTCCCAACCGCTCTTCACCTCCCCCACCCCTCTCCTGGCTCATTCCACCAGCAACCGTCTCTGGGATCGCAGGGATGGACTCCTTGCTGGTCTCCCTGTTGAACCACCTCAGATCCTGCCACTCTCTCCCTCAGAACCCACTGATGGCCTTCGGTCTGGCACAGGGAAAAGGCAAAGTCCTTACAATGGCTCACTAGCGACCTGACCCTTGCTTCCCTCTCTGACCCCATCTGTTCTCTGCCTTCTCTCCAGCACAGTGGTCTTCTTGCTGGTCTCTGAGCCCAGCAGGCACGCTCCTGCCTCCTGCTTCGGGGCTTTGCTGTTCCTCCACCGGCACTGCCCCTGCCTCCTCCCCCTGCCCCCGCCTCCTCCCCCTGCCCCCTCCTCCCCCTGCTCCCTCTGCTCTCCTTCTATCACGTGTCACCTCAGCAAGGTCTTCCTTGGCTTCTCTGTATAAACTACATCCCTTGTACCTATTTTCTACCCTCTTTTCTGCCTTCTTTTTCTCATTAGTACTTATAACCACTGAACATACATATTTTAATATGTTTTTCATATTCTCTTGTCTGTTTCCTCTTACTAGAATCTCAACATCCCAAGGGCAAGGATTTCGTCTGTTTTGTTCAGTGCTGTTATCTTGAACACATAAAACAATGCCCAACACGTAGCCAGGGGAGGGATTGAAGGAACTGGGGGGGGGGGGTCTCCCACGTCAACCTCGAAGAGTCTCCAAGTGGAAGAGGGGGTCCTTCCTCTGCTCTGTGGCTCCCCATTCTCTGTCCCTCACCGGATCCCAGAGGCAGGGCACCCGGGGTGGGGTTAGGAGGGAAATCTGTGGCCCAAAGACCTACTTCTCTTTGTTCTAACTGATGAGTTTGAGCTGTGGTCACTGAAAAACCCAGAATTGTTTTCATTTTTTTCAATTCATCCCTGTTTTCATGGAAAAACACGGAGAAAAATAAAAGTGTGAATTCCAAGTTAGAGACAATCACTGATAATATTTCAGAACATTCCTTCTCAGTCTTTCCTGCACACATGTGTCCAGGCACCTCTGTGTTCATAGATGTGTGTGGGTTTCCGATGTGCTTTCTCCCTTCCTGCCGGCAGGGCCTTGAGGACAAGGACTGTGTGCGTTCCTGTCTTCGGTGCCGCTCGTGGCCTGACCTGTAGCAGGTGCACAAACTCGTAGATGAGAGGAATGACAAACAGGTGTGTGGTCTGTGCCAAGCCAGTCCCGGAGTTTCTCTGCTTTTTGGTCTTTGGCCCAGCGTCACACCTTTACTTTCCATTTTGTTTCCTTGCGGTTCTAAACCGGTGTTTCTGAATCTCACCCCTATTGATTATTTTGGACCTGATCATTCTCGGCTGAGGAAGGCCATCCTGTGTGTTGTAGGATGTTCAGCCGCATCCCTAACCTCACCCCACTAGATTCTGGGGCACCCCCCTCCCAGGGGTGGTAAGGAAACGGATCCCGTGAAGGCCAAGTCTCCCCTGGTTAAGCACCATTGTTCTAACGTGTCTCTCCTGTTTCCCTTGTTTTCGTGTCCCCTAAATCCTTTGGAATTGACCTTTGCCTGTGCCCCTGCGCGAGTGCGAGTTTTTAGGCATCACGCGTGAATTAGGGCTATAACTTTCCTATCAGCTGTTTGTCCCTGGTCCATTCCCCACAAGGGCACCTCCCCCCTGCTCCCACACGGTCCTGTATGCTCTCAGTCCCTGTCCTGCTCAAAATTCATGGGGGGGGGGGGCCTCCTTGTTCCCCATCTGAGGAGGCTATCTTTACTCTGCTATTCAGAGCCCTTGGAAATCTTACCCCGACCTACCTCTCCAGATCTCTCTCCTGCTACTCCCCTGTGTTGCCGCCAAACCGGAAGACCTGCTTCTTAGCGTTTGCTCAGGCCACGGGCTCCTCTCAGATCCCTTCCCCTTCCTTCTCCTCCTCTCTGTATCTATCTGTTCTTCACGGTACAGCTCACATGCCACCTCCCTGGTCACCTCTGCCAGCAGTGACCTCTCTGTGGCTTGGAGCTGGCTCCCCGAAGAGCTGTTCCAGTTCAGGGGACATTCGTGACGATGGCCCTTTCCACACTTTGCCCCTACGTTGTAATTACTTGTGTTCACGTCCCTTTTCACCATGTGTTGTGTGGCTGGCTAAGCTGTCTTCCCACGTGCAGCTAGGACTGTACCCAAATCACCTCCAGAAAGTGTACAGCCATCCTACTGATCAAGCGGGTCCCCAGATTGAGTGAGCTCTCCTGTAGCCGAAGGGGGCTTGTTGTTTACTATGTCATCGTTCAGACAGAACATCAGCCTTCTAGACTTCACGTCAGAGTAGCAGTGATTTTCAAACCTTGAAAAGCCTTCATCCTCCCTGCTTTCTGTCCCCTGTCCAGTAGAAAGTGCATGGCCTTTGAGGGGCAAAACAGACTCCGGTTTGAACCTCGACCAGCCTCCCCTTGGTTATTTAGCTTTTCTGAGCTCCCCATTCTTCATCCTTTAAACATTATGAAAGGGTTAATAATGCCCAACTCATAAGGTTATTTTGAGAATTCAGTGTGATAATGTACGTGAAGCAGGGTGTTAGAGTTTTTCTCTAATTCATCACTGAAAAAGAGAAATGGGTGTCAAGAAATTGTCATCGATGGGGCGCCTGGGTGGCTCAGTGGGTTAAAGCCTCTGCCTTAGGCTCAGGTCATGATCCCAGGGCCCTGGGATCGAGCCCCACATCGGGCTCTCTGCTCAGCGGGGAGCCTATTCCCCTCAACCCCTGCCTGTCTCTCTGCCTACTTGTGATCTGTCAAATAAATAAAAATAAAATCTTTGAAAAAAAAAAGAAAGAAAATTGTCATCGAGATGCTCCAAATACCTGCTCAGTGTTTGGTCCAGAAGAATTGAGTGTTTCATAATTGGATGGGTCTTGACCTTAAGGAGACAGAGGAGACCTGAGAAACACTGTTCCATGCTCTGCAGCTCCTGGCTCTTGAAATCCTCCCCAAGGACCCAATCTGAGAGGTGGGTTCTGAATGCTGGAGATGATGCCTTTACTCATCTTCCCTCTTTTCTTCCCACTGATGGGCCTGGCACTCGGCGTTGTTACTGCTTAATAATACCGATAAATTAAAGAGCTGGTGGCTTCTACAGAGGTTAAAATCCCCAGTTTGATGAAGCTAGTCTTGAACTTCATATTTCCTCATTACTAAGATACATTTCCATAGATCTGAGATTAGGACGCATCTTAAAATCAGTGGATGTCGTAGTTTAATTGCGAGAACTTTTCTTTCTTAGTGGTATGTAATAGTGGTGCATTTTAGAATCCATAGCTTCTAAAAAGTCAGGTAATGTCACTATTTAGCAGGAGGACCTGTTGTCATTTCCTGGTGCCTGCCTTAGCGTGCCCTTGGAAATGTGCTTCTGTTATTTTGCCATATAGGATAGTTCAAGTGTCTCCTTCGTGTTGAACATCTACCCACTAAGAGTTTGAAGTTGAGATAGGAAATGTTGGGCAGAGAGCAGAAGTCTTGTGAGGTGTGGCTCCCGGTGCTCCAGGATGCCTAGCCGCCAGCCACTGGCGAATCTGAAGTCTGTGCTCTCTGCCCCTGTGTTACCTGGGAGCTTGGGCAGAAGATGTCTTGCACAAGTCTCCCTGTCCTCCTTCCTCAGAAGGTTCACAACAGGAGCCCCACCTTGCCTAGCTCAGAGAGCAGTTGTTAGGATTGAGACAGGGTGGGGGGGATGTATGAAAGTAGTTTATAACCAGTGTAAGACACTGTTCCTACCTGTAGTTGTGGAAATGTGACCCAGACAGAGACTTTTGAAATCCACCGACAAGATGCAGCCCAGGGTGACTCAGCACTGATTCATACCTGGCACTGGTCTTCTTATTTCTTTATTTCTAGGAAAGAGTCTTTGAAACTTTGTAGGAGCCTGTCTGGTAAAGGGAAATAGTATCCCAAAGGACCAAAGACAAGTTATATCCTCTAACTAGAGTGTGTGCTTTTCTCCTTTTTCTCCATTTTGTGTTTTCCTGTTTCACCACCGTGGCTTTGGAAGCTTCGTCAGATCAAGTATCATCATTGTTAACACAAATATGGAGCCCCTGGGTGGCTCAGTCGGTTAAGCATCTGCCTTCGGCTCAGGTCAGGATCCCGGGGTCGTGAGATTGAGTCCTGCATCGGGCTCTCTTCTTAGCCCCTCTCCCCGCTTGCGCATGCATGTGCTCTCGCTCTCTCTCTCAAAAATAAATATATATATTTTTAAAAACTACATTAACACAAATATCTTTCTCATGAAAGAGTGGGTCTAATCTCTTCTGTGCAGTACTGAAGAAATCAATCTGGTTGTGCAGCCGGATGGATGCCGGCTCAGTCTCGGCCCTGACACTCACCAGCGGTGTGAGTAGCACACAGAGGTGACCTCGAGCAAGTTAGTCCCAAACCCTCTTGACCTCAGTTTTCTCGTCTCTTAAAAACCCTTAAAGAGGCCCTGGTGGGGATTACACAGAATGCATGCAAAGCACTTCGCAGGGCCTGACACACAGAAATCCCTCCGTAGCTCTTTGCTCTAATTATGTTCCTAAACAACAACGAAAAATCGCCAGTGACGTACTCTGCTGACGTCTTCAAAAGCTTGGCTGTGTCTGGAAAGAAGGGAGGGAGTTGGTGTTATTTTCGTAGTTAGACACAGCAAGTGTGTCCGCTCAGCGGTCATCGGACCTCAATGCCGTCACATCACTGGAACCACACAGTAACCATACTGTAACCCAGTCAAGGGAATCCTGGTCCAAAGCTGACCAGACAGCTTTTAAATACTTTCTTTCCTGTGAGATTTTTGAAGTGTGCCATCCACGTGCTGAGGACTAGTCTTCGGTGGCGTCCTCCTTGTATCCTTACAAACTGGTGCTGGCTGCCCTGAGAGTGAGCTGTGGGGAGGTGGGCTACCACGGCTAACCCTGGTCCAGGAGGGAGCGCACCCTTCTGAGAGAATGTCCTGAACTTACTTCTACGGTCTGTTGGTATCTGGGGTTAGGCTAAGTCTCGAACCCAGACTCATACACTTCCTACAGCCTGTCCTCCGTCTCTTCACGTGCTGCCCTACATCGCCACAGCTGAGCGGTGGGAAGGCTTCCTACCTTTCCTTTTTAGTCAGCTTCACTGAAGTATTATTTGCATACAGTAAAATTCACTGGTTATACGTGCACACTTCCATAAATTTGGACACCCATGCAACCACCACCCCAATCCTATTACTACTTCCTGAGAAAGTACCCTGGACCCCCTTACAGGCTCCACAGGCCAGCCCTTCCCCCCCACCTCAGGCAAACACTGACCTGATTTATGTCGTTCTAGATTACTTTTACCTGTTCTAGAATTTCACATGCCTAGAACTGTACCAAAAGTCTCAGTGTTTTAGCTCTTCGGTGCCCAGCTTCTTTTGCTGAGCACAGTATCTGTGAAATGTGTCCATGTTGCTGAGGTATTAGCAGTTTGTTCCTTTTCACGGCTGAGCAGTATTCCATCGAATGAATATGAGACAATTTGTTTATTCCCTTTTTTTAAAAAAAGATTTTACTCATTTGTTTGAAAGAGAGAGAGCATGAGAGGGGAGAAGGTCAGAGGGAGAAGCAGACTCCCCATGGAGCTGGGAGCCCAATGCGGGACTGATCCTGGGACTCCGGGATCATGACCCGAGCCGAAGGCAGTTGCTAACCAACTGAACCACTCAGACACCGCTGTTTATTCCCTTTTGATGGATATTTGGATCAATCAAGATATTTAGTTAATATAACAATCTGTCTTTTATTTTTTTAAAGGTTTGTTTAGTTATTTTAGAAAGAAAGGACACGAGTGGGAGGGGCAGAGGGAGAAAGAGACAGAATCTTAAGCAGACTCCCGCATGGAGCCCAATGCGGGGCTCAATCCCCGGACCCTAGATCATGACCAAGAATCGGATGCTTAACCAACTGCGTCACCCAGGTGCCCCAAAAATCTGTCTTTAATTGAGATGTTTAGTCTTTTTACATTTAGTACTATTTTTTATAACTTTTTATTTTGAAATCATTTTAGACTTACAGAAATGCTGCAGTGGTAGTTCAGAGAATACCTTTATGCCCCTCCGTTAATTTTACCTAGCGATAACAATTTAGGCAACCATAGAACAATGATCAGCAATAAGAAAGTCACTTTGCACTATTATTAAGTCATTCCAGATCTTATTCCAATATCACCTTTTTTTCCCCTACTGTCTTTCTCTGTCCCCAGATCGAACCCGGTGTCTCACCTCCAGTCAGTGACACCTCCTCAGTGTCTCTTATGTCCTTTATGACCTTGACATTCTTGATGTACACATTTCTAGAATGTTCCTCCCTTGGTTTGGGTTTGGGCTTGTCTGATGTTTTCTCAGGATGTGATGGTGGTCACACATTTCTGGCAGGAATACTACAGACGCGATGTTGTGTCCTTCTCAGTGCATCATATCACAGCATACATAATGCTGCTATTTCTTACTACTGGTAGTGTTAGCTTTTGATCATGTAATGTAATTTTTGATAAGGTTTGCGCAAAGTCTACCATGTTGCTATTTGTTTTCCGCTCACCCCTCCCATTTTTTTGTTGTCATTTTTTTGTTTTTGGTGGACCCCTAAGGCTAACTACAAGCATCCTTAACTTATCAGGGTCTGTTTAGAATCCACGTCGCACCTCTTCACCGTCCACACTTTACAGACCTGATAAAGTTACAGCAGTGCAATTCCATTCACCTGCTCCCATTCCGTAGTATAATGTCGTATCTTTTCCCTCAGTATATGTTACAAACTCCTATTCATAGAGTTAGTACTTTTGCTTTATTTATTTATTTAAGATTTTATTTATTTACTTCAGAGAGAGAGAGAGAGTGCAAGTGAGAGAGGGAGAGCATGAGCAGGGAAGAGGGGCAGAGGGAGAGGGACAGAAGGAGAAGGAAAAGCAGACTCCCCCCTGAGCAAGGAGCCTGATGTGGGGCTCGATCCCAGGGCACAGGGACCATGACCTGAGCTGAAGGCAGAAGCTTAAATAGTCATCTTTTTGCTTTAGTCATCTTTTAGGTAAATTGTGGGAGGAAGGGAAACAAGTCTTTTATATTTTTATTTATCATTTCATGTGCTCTTCTTTCTTTCCTGCAGACCCACGTTTCCAGCCTGATGAATATCCTTTAGCATCTACCTACCTACCTACCTACCTTTCCTTCTCTTCTTTCTTTCTTTCTTTCTTTCTTTCTTTCTTTCTTTCTTTCTTTCTTTATTTCTTCTTTCTTTCTTTCTTTCTTTCTGTAGTGCAGGTCTGTTGAAAGTGAATTCTCTCAGCTTTAATTTATCTGAAAATGCCTTTATTTCATTCATACTTGTTTTTGAAGGATAGTTTTGCTGGATATAATGTTTTATTCTTTCGACACCTTGAAGATGTGGCTCCGTTGTGTTCTGTTCTCTGTAGTTTTTGATGAGAAGTTGGCTGTCTTTGTAAAATGTTTTGTTTCTGTATGTAATGTGTCTCCCCCACCCCCAATCCCCAAAACTTTCAAGATTTTATCTTTATCTTTCAGAATTTTGACTATGATGTGCCTAAGCATGGCTCTCTTTGCTTATCCTTCTTGCAGTCTGGTGAGATTCTTATAGCTATCCATGGTTTTCATCAAATTTGGGAAATTTTTGGTCATTCTTTCTTCTGATTTTTTTTTAATGTGTGTGCCCCACTACCATCCTTTTATGGTGATATTTTAATTACATTTGTATTAGACTGATTAATACTAACACTCGGGTTCCTGAAATTTAGTTCGTCAATAAATTCAGTTCATTTCTCTTTAATTGCTCTGTCCTTTAGACTAGGTAGTTTCTATTGATGTGTCTTAATGTTCACTGACTCTTTCTTCTCCCATCTCCAATTTGATTATCCAGTGAATTTTTCATTTTAGTTACTGCTCTTTTTAGTCCTTAAATTTTCATGAAGACCATATTTTTATTAAGTTCTTTGAGCAATTTTCCTTTAATTATTTAAATGTAGTTATAATAGCTACCTCAAAATCTTTGTCAGCTAAATTCAACATCTAGGCATGTCAAATTTGATTTTTTTAAAAGATTTTATTTATTTATTTGAGAGAAAGAGAGAGTACAAGCAGGGATGGGGAGGAGCAGAGTGAGAGGGAGAGGCAGGCTCCCCACTGAGCAGAGAGCCAATGCGGGGTTCGATCCCAGGAGCTGGGATCATGATCTGAGCCAAAGGCAGATGCTTACCAACCGACGGAGACACTCAAATTTGATTTATTTGGGCTATTTTGTCTCAATTTTTTCCTGTTTATTTATTTTTGTTTTGTAGTTTTTGATTGAAATTTGGGTAATCGTATGTTTTAAAGACTCTGGATTTCCTTAGCTTTCTCTGAAGTGTGTTGATTCTTGTTTTGGCAGACAGTTAAATTGCTGGGTGATCACTTCGTGCCAGTGTAGGTTTGGTTTAACACTTGGTTAGTGCAAATCTGCAGAAAGCACACACCTTAACTTGGCAGGATTCAAACCCTAGCTTCATCTTTCCTGCCGATCTTGTGAGGGCTCGGTTTTAGACTTTATTAGATTGGGTCTAGATAGAGGAGGCCTCCCTGTAGGGCATGGTCCTTACTCCTAGGGCATGTGTCAGCTGGATTCCAGGGGTGTTAACAACCACATACTTTATATATATGTATACATATATATACAATTTTTTGGAGATATAATTCACATACCATACAATTCAATGATTTAAAGCATACAATTCAATGGTTTTTATTCTATTCACAGGGTTGTGCAATCATCACCACAATCATTTCTAGAACATTTTCATGTCCCCCAAAAGAAACTCCATACCCATTAACAGTCACTCCGTTTTTCCCCATGTCCCTGTATCCTTCCCAGGCAGCCACCAGTCTGCTTTCAGACTTTATAGATTTGTCTGTTCTGGACATTTCATGCAAGTGGAATGCAACATGTGATGTTTTGTACTGGGTTCTGCTGGTTAGCATCATGGCTCCAAAGAAAATCAGTGTTGCAGCACGTATCAGTGCTTCATTCATTTCTTCATGTGGTGAACACCATCCCATTGTACACATTTTCCACTTTTTCTTCTTTCATCAGATGGATGGACATTGACATTAAGGTTGTTTCTGTGTTTTGTTTTGTTTTTTAAAGATTTTATTTATTTGTTTGACGGAGAGAGACACAGAGCAGGAACACAAGCAGGGGGAGTGGGAAAGGGAGAAGCAGGTTTCCCGCCGAGCAGAGAACCTGATGTGGGGCTCGATTCCAGGATCCTGGGACCATGACCTGAGCTGTAGGCAGATGCTTAATGACTGAACCACCCAGGAGCCCCGGGTTGTTTTTACATTTGAGCTGTAATGTGTAATGTTGTTACTGACATTGTGCACAAGTTTTCGAGTCTCTCGGGCAGATACCTAGCAGTGGAATCTCTGGGTCATTTGGCAACCCTGTGTTTAACCTTTTGAGGAACCAGCAGACTACTTTTCAAAGTGGCTGTACCATTCTGCAGGGCCACCAGGAATGGAGAAGTGTTCTAGTTTCTCCACATCGTCATCAGCCCCCATTATTATCTTTTTTATTATAGCCATTCTAGTAGGTATTGCTGTAGATTGATTTATGTTCTCCTCAGATTCACGTGTTGAAGCCATAACTCCCAGTATGATGGCTGGAGGGCCTTTGGGAAGTGATTAGGGCTTGATGAGGTCAGAAGGGCAGAGCTCTCATGATGGGATTAGTTTCCTTCTAAGAAGAGAGCTGAGAGTACACACACTCTCCCTTGACCTTGTTGAGGACACAGTAAGGAGGTGGCTGTCTGTAAAATAGGAAGGGAGCCTTCACCGGAACTGGACCGTGCTCCGCACCTTGATCTCAGACTGCCAGGCTCCAGAACTGTGAGAAAATCAGTTTCTGTTGTTTAAGCTACCTAGTCTGTGGTAAGACTAAGACACGCGTGAAGTGACATTTCATTGTGGTCTTAATTTGCATTATTGGCCATTGGTGCATCTTCTTTGGAGAAATGTCTGTTCATCCTTTGCCCATTTGAAAAATCAGAGTATTCATCTTTTAATTATCGAGTTGTGAGTCTTCTTAGTACCTCACAGCTTATTACCAGATATTATATTTGCAAATACTTGCTCCTGTTTTGTGGGTGACTTACTCTTGGGTACATTGCTTGTACCACTAAAGGTGAGACTTTGAAACATAATAAGTAGCTAATACCGGTCTCTGGGGCATCCTGTGTTAGTTATCAATAGAGGAAATGACCTGAACATGTTTAGAGAAGCCAGTCAAGCTGTGATAAATTACCAAAATATAAATCCTTATATAGAGTATTTAATGCTGTTTTCTTGTATAGTAAGTAGAAGATCTTGTAATTGTCACTAACTGATATCATTAGGGTTCCAGGAGCTCAGAAGCCTAGGGACTTTCTTTTGGAACAGAAGACTTGTGCGTGAAAGCCCTGTTTGACAGCTGACTTGTTGAAGGCGAGTGTTGGCTGAGTGAGGCACCTAGTGGTTAGAGCTCAGGGATCTTAGGAATGTCCAAATTCCACAGTAACTTGAGCCTTTATATCTATAGCGTCTTTTCATAATTTTAGAAGCTTATAGGCAAGCGAAAGTCCCCTGAAAATAAAAGCAAACTTTTTGGAATGGAAACACATGTCATTATGTGTTGTGAGAACTCTTCCCTCGCTTCTCCCAAAATACTACATCCTGTGTGTCTTTTAAATGTGAATTGAAATTAATTTAGTTTTGTGTTTCACGATACCTCTTAAGATAGTTACCTTAAGAGACTTGGAGCTAATTCGAGGTAACACAAAATTCTAATCAAGTATTACCATCTTGTTAAATATTCTGAGAAGCATTTCCAGGAGTCCTATTTCAATGGTATGTCCGTCACTGGGGATGAGCCAAGTCTCACCAGCCTGTTCTTTCCATCCACTAGCACACTTGCAGTTCATGGGAATCATTTTCCCAGAGCAGGTGATAATATGATAATGTTTCACATGTGTGTGTGACCTCAGGCAAATCATTTCACTCTGCCATTTGCCCATTTGTGTGGTAGTAAGAATGCTTTGAGGTGTTCGGATTAAAGATGAGGTAGACAGGTCCTGACTTGGAGAGGTCCGGATGTGGGAAGTCACCATCTGACCCCAGGCTGATATTTGCCTTTCCTGAGTAACGGTTGCCTGAGGAGCTCTCGTGTGCCCCTTCCCTGAGGTGTCGTGAGGACCGTTGAAGGGACTTGTGTGAGGGGACCTTAAAAATGGCCCTCGAGCCCTCAGATGCGGAGGATCATGGGAGGTGCTGTCAGGGCCTGTTCTGGGAGGTGGAGAGTGGCCCCCTGGTTGCGCAGATGGCCCACACGGGAATGAGTGGTTCGAGAACCAAGAGGCCCAGGAGAAGGAATGTGGGAACTTCCCGCTTCGGGTCTTTCGAGAGGTCTCCACACTGACTAACTACTTGTTCCCAGATGGTTTCTGCACAGCCCTGTTTACTGAGCTCTCTGTCTCACGTGTAACTTCCACCGGATGATTTCCGTGGTCTCGGGAGGTCTATGAATCCTGTGTTCTTAACGTGCTGTCATCTCCACTGCAGGGGCTTGTCAGCATTTCGGCATGGCAGCTCCATTTAATCCTTATGGACTTTCTCCTCGGCTCCTTCCCTGGGGACACATTTTCTGTCAGCCACCCCATATTAAACATACAGACATACCTCAGGCTCAGGATTTAGGAGGGTACATGAGGTGAAGTGAATTAAATGAATTCCTGCGGACAGCCGGTTTCCCTCCAACATACTCTGCACTTTCTTCAGAGGAGATCTTTCTCCAGAGAGGAAATAAAAACCCTTTTTAGGACAGATAACTGGGAAATGTGGCTCACACCCATGCATTAGGCTAAGTGTATAGGGTTGGGATTTCACTGGACTTGGTTGCAGAAGTCCAGTCAGGAGCCGCTGGGGAAGGGCTCTTGCCCAGAAGGCCCAGAGTTGCTCAGAGTGGGGATGGGGGTTCTGGGTTCTGCCCCTGGCTGAGGATTCATTCAGTCCTGGGCACCAAGGCCCCGAGCCACCACTGTGGAGAGGCCAGCGTCAGACATGGGCTCTGACGAAGCGACAGAGAGCCACTGCCCACCCAACCCGCTCACCTGCCTCTGGCACTTCACCTGGGGCCCCCTGGAGTCATGGGTTTTGGCCACACACACAGTTCACCTCTTGGTGCTCACATGGGCTTCATTTTACAAGCGTTCATGCCTGGGGGGCTGGGGACTGGTGGCTGTTCAGTGCCGTCCATGCGGGCCTCCCAGAGCTGAACGGCCACACAGGTCAGGGTCTGGGCAGGCCGCCCTGCCTTCCCGGGGCTTCTGATTTCCCCAGGCAGACCTGCCGCCAGCCAGGAGGGACATCGCCTGGTCACCTCTGGGGAGGCCATATAATCAACCCTTCTTTCTTCTTTCTGGATCCTTTGGTACCTTTTTCTCACCATCCTTTTCAGCATGGCAAGGACAGTTGGTGACTAAAAATGCCACAGGTACTGTAACAAGGGGACCCTTTTGGTGGAGATTAACCCGAGAACTGTTTATTCACTATTTGTGGCATGACACTGTGCTGAATTCTGCCGACTACAAATGTGACTGAGACATACTCCTTGTCTCTAAGGAGCTTGTGTTCTTTTATCTTTATCTTTTTTTTTTAAGATTTTATTTATTTGAGAGAAAGAGAGAATGCACAAGCTGGGGGTTCCAGGGAGAGGCAGAGGGAGAAGCAGACTCCTCATTGGGCAGCAAGTCCGACTCGGGGCTCAATCCCAGGACCCTGAGATCATGACCTGAGCCAAAAGCAGATGCTTAACCAACTGAGCCACCCAGGCTCCCCTAAGGAGCTTATGTTCTAAAGGAGGACCTTTTTTTAAAAAAGGCACAAATGACTTATTACAAGGCAGTACCATCTCTTAAGTCTGAGACCTTGGGAAAGTCACCCAACTCTGACCTTCTGCTTCCCCGTCTCTAAAGGGAGTTATGAGATTTCACCTCCAAGAATTATTGTGAAGTGATTTAAGAATGAAAGAAAATATTTTCTTTCAATTGATGTGTATCATCTTTTCAATGACTAAGATATTGGAACTAAGATATTGGAACATAAAGGCTTATTAAGTTCTTTGGTAAACACTTAAGGAAAGGAGCTATTAGGTATTTCTTTTCTTTTTTTGAAATAAAGATTTTATTTATTTGAGAGAGAGCGAGTGTGTGTGAGCATGAGTGGGGGAGGGGCAAAGGAGAAGAGAGAGACTCTGAAGCAGACCCCCTGCAGAGCTGGGAGCCCACCGCGGGACTTGGGGGCTTTATCCCAGGACCCCGAGATCATGGCCTGAGACACAGGCTTAACCCACTGAGCCACCAGATGCCCTCTATTATTGGGTATTTCTTTTGGCTCAGGCACTCTACGAAAAGGTACTGAGATGCTAAGCTTGACATGTACCAAGAGCTTATCAACACTAAGATGCCTTTGGTTTTACACTCTACTTTTACCTCGTGTTGCAAAGAAAGACTAACCCTGCCAATAACCTACAATACAATGCCTCTAAGAGAATCCTGTGGAACACAGGAACTGATGCCAGCCTCTCTTGCTTTGCAGTTTCTTTTGTATGTTCCAGATGTTCTAAGGGATTCATCCATTTCTCTCTCCAGGTGCGTTGTTTGCCCTGTAATCAGCATATTGTAGGAATTAACTCAACTTTTCCTACCTGTGGCTATCTTTCTAAGGTCCCACAAAGTTTTATTGTTTTGCAGTAAAATTTGGAATTTTGGTCATTTCTCCAGCGGCAAACATATAATGTAAAATTTCTGTTTCCATGCCTCTCTATGTACCAGCAACTTTGGGTTTCAGTGCTGAATGGCGGTGTCATCATGTTGAAGACATTTAAAACGGCAGTTAAACTCCATGCGGGCAGTACCAACAATGCACAGTACTCAGCAACAGCATAAAAACGATGACCGAGTTCTGCCCTTCAGAGGCAGCAACGGTCATATGATGACTGCGTCATTGCCGCGGTGTAGTGTGTTTGGCTGGGAGCATGGACATTTGCCCTCCAATTTCGGAGTTGTTCACTGTGATAAAATGTGTGCTTCTGTCATCCTGAGTGTAGACTTCCGTTCACCGATGCTGGCTTCCTCGGCTTGTTGACTTTGTGAAGAAGGATCTCGAGGCCAGGTGTAGGTTCTGTGCGCAGGAGTGCCGTGACCCATTACTGATGTGTTCGCAGTGGCGTCCGGGTGAGGTCAGAGGAGAGTGTGTGTGACGGTTTGAGGATGGAGAACATCCGGGGGCTGCTGTAACGGGGCTCAGGTGGCACAGAGGCAGACTTGACGAGACTTGCCAGCTGCGTAGTCGCGGGCAGAGGCTTGCTCCACTTGAGGCCTGGCTTCTGGAACTCATGTGAGTGGCTGAGTTACGGGCTAGATCGAGGGGGTGGCGGCAGGTTCCCTTTATTTAGAAAGGCTGGACTGCGGGCGCCTGGGTGGCCCAGTGGGTTAAAGCCTCTGCCTTCGGCTCAGGTCATGATCCCAGGGTCCTGGGATTGAGCCCCGCGTCGGGCTCTCTGCTCAGCGGGGAGCCTGCTTGCCTGCCTCTCTGCCTACTTGTGATCTCTCTGTCAAATAAATAAATAAATAATCTTAAGGGGAAAAAAAAAAAAGCTGGACTGGAGGTGACTAGTCTCTCCAGGGAGCTGTAACTGAGAAGTTGGGAACGGAGGGTAACTGGAGGGGGCGGAGGGTGGGGAAGGGGCATCGGAGCGAGGTCCCCGAGGCCTCGGGAGGGAAGGGGTGAAGCCGTGACTGTTCACACCTGGAGAGCGTGGGCTCCTGCTGGTGGCAGCTTGCTGTTCCTTCCGTCCTGGGTACTCCTTAGCCCTTCTGTTTTCTTCCTTCTCAGACGAAGGTTACCAGATTCTTCCCCTCCTTCCTGCCGTCATGCTGTGCTTTCTTCTGGGACTCATTTCTGCTTCCCTCTCTCGGGCCTGTGGTCCCTGAGGACACGACTTCTCTCACTTCGAGGCAGAATGTTCTCATGAAGGCCCCCTCAGCCCTCTCTCGGGCTTTCTTGGCACCCCGAGGATCTCTGGGGGACCCTCAGGCGTTTTCAAACTTTCCTGATTGGGTCCTTTTTTCCCTTCCAATGGAGGTTTTCCTGGCTTTAACTTTCCACCAGTTTGTTTTCCCCTTGGGACTTTTTCAAACTTTCCGCATTGTTTCTGTCCTCACTCTGGGCCTCCCACATGACCCCTCCCCGTTAGCATCTCGCCCTTTCACAGAGTCATGCCCGCTTTCCTGTCCATTATCTTCTTAGAAGGACTGTTAGTGTGTGTAAAGCCCAATTATATTTCAATTACTCCAGTTCCAGCCCAGTGACTTATTCTCAATCCATACAGCGGTGGGTTTTAATGGCTGAAAGGCAGGCTGGAAACCATCTCATCTGGCACTTTCCCACAAGTGTTCCTCCCTAGAGGCTAAGAGATACTTGGTGAGGGGGAGAAAAAAAGAACTGTGTGATTAAATAAGTTTGGGAAATGCTGGTTTTGACCAAATTAAACACTTTGTTTCCCCCCGACCACAGAACTTTAATGTGTTCATACACAGTGTGACTCCCTCAGGCGGGGGAGTGTTTCCCATACTTGTGGGACTGGGAAACCCTCTTGTCCCAACACGTCACTGCCCTGGTCCATTGCCATCTTTAGTAGATGCACAGACTCACACGGACTGAGCGTGTGACATCACTGAGGTTACTCGTCTACAGTGGACTCCAGTGATGGCCTCGTGGCCACTGTGGGGGTGTCCACGAACCTCTAACAATGCACTCTGCGAGGGTTCGAGCGCTGCCGTGAGGCCTGTGGGAAACTTTTCTGAACTTTCCCAACTGAAAATGAGAATTAGCTACAGAACCTGATGAGCTCATAGCTCTTTTACTGGGGACCCAGGAGCAGCTGGATCCTCACACCTGAGTGTGGAGTTCCAAGCCCTTCCTGCCCGTGGGCCTTTGCACATTCCCTCCCCACTGTTGGCAGTGTCCCTTGGCACCTTGCAAGCCCGTCAGATGACCACATTTACCACTAGATTCCTTCAGAGGGGCCCTCCTTTCATGCCTCCCAGACCTCCCTGGGCAAGGTTGCTTTACTCAGAGCTATAGAAATTCTAACAGATTTGTCCCCGCAAATTCTAACACACAATCTAGCACATTCCTTTAACAGTTTGGTTTCATTTGTTCCTTCACCAGACTGGGGCCCTTGAGGGCAGAGACCCCTTCCCATTCACTGCTGTGCCTGTAGCAGCATACCGTGCTTGACCCAGGCAAGATCTTAGTGAACTTGGTTAAATGAATGATCCTCCTCTGGTGAGGCTCACCGATCAGAGGAAGGCGCATGGGAAATCCATGGGAGCCTTTCAGAGACAAATGGCTTTGGAGGAAGCACTTGGAGGAAGGCATCAGACCAGCGAGCAAGAGAGGGAAGCCCTCTTGCAGGTACAGGAGAGTGGCAAAGGAAGATGGTAGAGGTGTGGCAGGGAAAAGGAACAAAGAAGGCAGAAGAAATTATTCTCCTGGACAGAATGGGGAAGTGAGGTAGGGCAGAGGAGCAAAGAAGAGCTGGGATCTGGCAAAAGAGAGGGTGGAGGGCTTTGAAGGCCCAGCGTGCAGTGCGGGGAGGTGAGGGAGGTGGAGGACGGCCTTGCCAGCTGGAGAGGCTCCGTGCCCATATGGCCTCCAGCTGCCGGGTGGTTCTCCGGCCAGTGTCTCACCCAGATGTTCACTCAGTGCCCAGGCCAGGCTCTGGCTGGCTCTCAAACATTCAAATAACGGAAACCATCTCAGAGGAGGTTGTATTTTTAGCCAGGGGCTCTGGCTGTGGTAGGCGATGACTCTGACCATCCAGATAGTTCCTGCAGGGGCAGAAGGGCTTGGATGGCCGGGTCAGATTTGAATTCTAATTCTGACCTTCCTCCTGACAGACTGGGAGGTGCTGGGAAGGTCACCTGACCTTTTTATTCTACATCACGCTTTGCCATTTGTACTAAGGGAGAATGGCAGATACCCAGATCAAGGATTAAAAAAAAAAAAAAAAAGGAATAGAGGACATTTTCCAGCTAAAAGGTGCTACACCAGAGTGTCAATAGCAGTTCTGTCTAGGTGATAGAATTTTAAGTGTTATTTCTTCCCATTTCTTATTTTCTAACACTTCTGAAGGTAAACAGCTAATAAAGTAAAACCCAAAAGTTACCTTTAAGTGTGCAAATACTAATTACTTGTAATAAAAAAAACCCTAAAACATGTAGTATGTACTGGAATAACAGCTAAGACCTGCTTTTTACTTGACTTTGACATTGACTTAGTATTTGGCAGTCATTTAACTTCTTCATACCTTTTCCATGAATTGTAAAGAAATCTAGAATGCCCGCTCTCGGGCCTCCTGGGTGCTTCTGTCGGTTGAGCATCTGACTCTTGGTTTCAGCTCAGGTCATGGTCTCGGGGTAGTGGGATCAAGCCTTGTCTCAGGCTTTGCATTCAGCAGGGCGTCTGCTTGAGCTTCTCTCTCCCCCTCTGCCCTGCCCTCTGTTCATGTGTGCATGCTCTCATTCTCTCTCTCTCTCAAATAAATAAATAAATCTTAGGAAAAAAAGAATGCCTGCTGTTAAGACAAATCTTTATAGTTGATGCCAGTGGTGCGGTGCCATTGAAATTAAACGGCAGTACCCCAGGTTGCAGTGTGCATTTGGTCCCTTTCTGAGAGAGCCATGGCAGAAGTCTCCCCTCTGTGGCCGTGGGAAGGAGGTAGCCAGCTGAGAGAGTCCTTATTTCTCCCTGTTGATGGGCAGTATTGCCTGACCCCCTGCGACGTTCTGTCAGTTCCAAGGATCCTCTAATCGTGCAGGGTCAGGACGTGTTACACTGGAGGGCACGGTCAAAAAGGCCTCCACGTGTCTTTTGATCCAAGGGGGGGCTGCTAGCTATCTAGTGGGGCAATGGAAAGGGGGACGCTGTCCTTTCAACATAGCTTCGTATCTGGGGGCATACGTACTTGGCCATTCACTGAGCTGAAGAAGCCGTAAGTTGTAATAGGGACTCAGGGAAAAAGGCGTTTAATTTCTTCAATTACCTGGCAGGTTCACAGACATTATTGTGTTGTTGTTTTCTTCTTTTAAACACAATAACAAAATTGTTAATGTATATACAACGTAAAATGTCCCATGGTCAAGTGTACAGTTCTGTGGGTTGAAGTATATTCTCGCTGTTGTGCGACTCATGCTCGGAACTCTTCTGTCTTCCCCAAATGAAACTCTCCCCATTCAATCCAATCCCCTCTCCTCCCTCCGTCTGGCCCCTGGCAGCCACCATTCCGCAGTCTGTCTCTGTGAATCTGACTACGCTGAGTGCATCACAGAAGTGGACTTCCACGATAATGGTCGTTCTGTCTGGCTTATTTCGTGTAGCATCATGTCTTCAGAGTTCATCTATGTGTCATCGCAAGCACATACCACATTTTGTTTATCCTGTCATCCATTGTTGAACATCGTTGTTTTTTAAAGTTTCTCCAGTTAAGGTTTTTAACACCCAACAGTGATCCTCTTCCCCACTGGACTGTAAGCTCCTTGGTGATTTTATTCATCTCCCTCCTGGTGCTGGGCATCGGTCAGTAATGTGGTGAAAGTATGAACAAACGGTGAGCTGGTGCTTGGACTTGAATATTTGCCTAAGAATCAGAAACTGTTCTGATCGCCCTTGAACCTGTTGTTCTGGGTAGAAGGAGCTATAGATCTTTCCTTGTCTGAGCCTTCTTATCTATGATATGGGACATCATACTCACTACTCGATCACTTGCCTGATCCAACACTCTTTGAGCTTTTCAGGTTGAAATTGCTACTGAAACACCTAAGAAATGAACAGTAACACGTTTTTTCCCCCAGGACTATTCTTGAATTTAAGAAATTCGAAAGTGGCTCCATTGAAAATCATTCAAAACTTGCCATGCATTTATGTAAAAAAAAAAAAAAAAGGACAAAACTATAATTAAATGAAAAGAAAATAGCTTGAAATACGCCCAAGCCCATGTCTTTCTTTCCGTTTCTGTCGTAGTGATGGCCTCCCCTACGACATCGCCTCTCCTGGCTCCTGGGCCTCTCCTCTCTCCGTGTCCTTTTCTGAGACCCTGACTTACGTCAAGTCTGCCTTCATCTCTCTTTTCTTTTCTTACATGACTGTTTCTCACTGCATCTAACCTATTGTTGCTATCAGAGTGATTTCCAAAACTTAGTCTCTGCCCAGACTTCTCTCCCGAGCTTCACTTCTGCACTCTGGCTGCATCTAGGTATTTCTATCTGGAGAAGTTCCTGTGTCTGACGCGAAACCTAGTTTCTTCCCACGTGCCACCATCCTCCCCAGGAATCCATCTGTCCTCCTCCTTGACCCCCAGCACCTCCTTCACTACTCAGCAAATCTCTGTTGTTCCTGAATGACACTGAGTGACAGGTGCCAGGCACCATTCTCAACACATAATCAGCGGGTTCGTGCAACAGTTCAGAAAATGAATCACCAAGCCTCTAATCCACAGTATCTAGCAGTTCCCTGGCCTCCGTTTCCTTGGCTCTTCCATCACGTATTCATTTCCTAGGGCTGCAGGAACAAGTGCCACAGGATAGGTGGCTTAAAACAGCAGAAATTTATCGTCTCAAGCCACAAGTCTGAAATCAAGGCATCAACAGCCCTTCTGAGCCCTGGGAGGGAGAATCTGTTCTATGCCTCCGTCCCAGCTGCTGGTGGCTTAGCGTCTATCTTGGCATCCTCGGCCTGTAGACACGCTCCAGTCCTCCATCTTCACATGGCCGTACCCCTGTGTCTCTGCACACAGTCTTCTCTCCATGCATGTCTCTCTCTGAGTTTCCCCCTTTTCTTTGAAGGATTTTATTTATTTATTTGAGAGGGAGAGTAAGCAGGAGAACAGGTACATGAGCAAGGGTGGGGCAGAGGAAGAGGGAGAAGCAGGGCCCCAGCTGAGCAGGGAGTGCCGCCGCCTGATCCCAGCAGCCTGGGATCGTGACTTGAACAGAAGGCAGACACAACCAACTGAGCCACCCAGGTGCCCCTAATTTTCCCCTTTTTATAAGCATACTGGTCCTATTGGATTTGGGCCCACCCTAATGACCTCATTTTAACTTGATTACCTCTGTAAAGACCCTATTTCCAAATGAGGTCACATGGATGAATGAATGCATGGATGCATGGATAAGTGAATGAATGGATGAATGAATGAATGAATGAATGAAATATTGAGTTGGTCTCAGTCTTCTAGCCTCTGTGCCATCATTCCCATCCAAGCACTTTGTCCTCTGGCCCAGTGTTTGGCTTCTGTTCTCCATGCTGTTTCCTCTCCCAGTCCCCTCCAGTTCCAATTCTAGCCCTCAGCTCAGGGCCGTGTCAAGTTCACGTCCATGCTGCCACCGCCCCACTGATGTCTGACTTCTCTTCACCCTGGTAGTGCTCTGCTGGTGCCTCATCTGTGGCACTGTTAGCATCACCTTCATGTGACAGTGATGTATCACGGACCTTACTCCTGTTAGAAGCAACCTTACAAATGGGCCAAGACCAAGATTTCTGCATTTGACCACTTTGGGGCATCCTGAAAACCATGACGGATGCCTGAGCCCCACACTCCGAGATTCTGACCAGCCGTGTGGGTGGGGACTGGATTCTATAGTTCCAAAAGCTCCTCCAGGAGATTCCGGCACCCAGTCAAGTTTGAGAACCACCAATCCATTCTGACCTCCTTCTTATATGTCCAAGGAAACTGAGCTCCAGGGATATTGTAGGACTTGCCCATGGTCAGCATAATCAGTAGTGGAGCCTCCCTCCAGTATGGCTTTCTTCAGTATGGCTCTCTTCCCTTCTCAATCAGACTGAAGCAGCTGAGGAAGAGAGTCTCTGCCTCTCTTAGCTTTGTAACCCAGGTGCTCCCATCACCATACATCAGTCCAGACTAGCAATTCGAATTGAGTCACAGACTAGTGGCCATACCAAAAGCTCCAAGAGAACGGCTACCAGTCTGTCTTTGCTCACCTGGTGTAATGCCTGGCAAATAGGCAGGTGCTCAGTTAATACTGGTTAATACTGGTTGGGTACACGAAACATCTACCACGTACCAGCCCCTATAGTAGATGCTTTGCATACATCATCTCATTTCACCGATCTCAGCTACAACCCTATGAAGTAGGTTTAATACTCCCATTTTACAGATGAGGAAACTGAGGGCCAGAGGTTAGAGAACCTGTTCAGGGTCATGCAGCCAATAATGGACATGACTAAGTTTTAAACCCCAGCTCTGTCTTCAGTGCTCAGCTCTCTTCAGAAGCTCTAAGGCACCACCAAACAATACCTAATGCAAAGATATTTAAAAGCCCCCAATATTTAGAAATCTCAGCTCTGTTCTCAGCTCTCACTCAGCCTTGCTGTCCCATGAGGTAATAGGAAAGGTCAGCCCACCGAGAGTTTTATTGTGTATGTTACGCAACAGCCAGTACCTGACCACTTGTGTGCTTCTGTGAGCGTGACTCAGAGCTGTCAAAGGCTTTTACATGTGTGTCATCCTCTTTCCCTGGCTTTTTTAAACATGCTTTTAGAATCCCGTTCCCTTTGTAGGGCAGAAGTGCCAGCACCAGGGCAAGGAGAGTTCAAAGAGTGTCCCAGCATGAACTATTCTAATACCGGGTTTCAAATAGGAGCTGATGGCTGAGAAACCCGAGTAGAGGGTGCGAGCGGGCCCCACACACCCAGTCCCCCCCAGATCACTTGCGCGGCGAGGGGGTTTCATCTGTACGAGAGGCATCACGTGTCAGAGACTCCGAGTCTAGAAATGGCAGGGCTCCGATCCGAGCTGTCCGGCAGGAGAGGGAAACCTAAGTAGCCACATCCCAGAGACAGTTTCAGCTTTGTCATCTGAAATGTTTCTGTTATTTTTTTCTTTCCAATTTGATGTTTTACTTGGATCTTGGCCTTGAATCTATTCTCCATGTCGACAATTTCCTCGTTCCTTGTGGCCTCCTTTTCATCACTTCGGAGACCAGTCCTTTCTGGGACTGTAAGCTCACCCCTCCCCCACCCAGCCTCAGGGGCGGAGGAGTAAGTAAGGGGGGCTGCACTCACAGGGTCTTTCGCGGAAGGCCCAGCCTCCCACTCTGCTGGCTCCCCTCCTCCTCCTTCCAAGCGCAGTTCCGCCCTGTCCCTGCGTTTTTCCAGTACCTGTATTTGTTTCAAATTCTTAACTTCTCTTCCTCTCTTTTAAGGGCCTTGAACATAATCAGTTTAAGGACTCTAGTCTTGTAAATAACCAAGGAGGAGGCTGGGATGGAGAGCCCACTCCCAGAGGCGTCTCATGAGGTCACAGTGGGCCTGGGGAGTGCTGGTGGTTCTTTGCTCGAGGGTAGCAAATTGCCTGACTACCTGGGGAAACCGAATGCCGTGAGGGGGTCTCGGGGACTGGTGTTCCAGTGTCAGGTTGCGTTAATGGCAGCCACTTTCGGGGTGGGGGACTTGGAAGCCATTGGCTGGCTGAATTATCAGATCTACTGCCATAAGGCCAATATATATAAATACACTATAGACAAAATGTGTATTTTTAAACAATTTTATTTATTTCGAGAGAGAGAGAGTGAACAAGCAAGCAGGGAGAGGGGCAGAGGGAGAGAAAGAGACAATTCCAAGCAGGCTCCCTGCTCCACACAGAGCCCGATGTGGGGCTCAGTCCCACAACCCTGAGATTGTAACCTGAACAGAAATTTAGAGTCCGATTCCTAACGGACTGAGCCACCCAGGCATCCCTATAGGCAGCCTTTTTACAGTAAAATTGAAAACAGTATCCAAATTCTTTGGTCGTACAGCACTAAACTCTGGCTGATTAAGTCTTACTGGAGTTTGTAGACCATGAGCTGGATTCTAATTTTGTTTTATTGTAGTGATATGTGTTCAATGGAATCTGACCTATATTACTTCTGCCAAGAGGGAATTCAGAATTACCAATTGGAGTTAATGTGGTACAAAGAACCCCAAACTTCTCATTCTCAGGATGTGAACAGAAGTGAGTCTTTAATGAAACCATCGAGTCAGTAATTTTTGTGGCTAAGTATTGCCACGTGTAGTTCTGTAGGCTCGGGATAGATTGTCTGAGACAGAATGCTGTAGTAGAAAGAGCAAGAAATTAAGCATCCGGAAAGTAGACTGGCCCCTAGCTCTGGAACCCAGGGCAGTTCACCTGACTTCTTTGTGTGCCCATTCCATTGCCTGTAAGATGAATGGGCCGGGCTGGTCAGGACGTTTTTGAGATAGTTCATACCAAGGAGCTAGTATGGAGATCCTTTCCCTCTCCAAGTTCCACCTGCCTAAATGTCTTTATTTTTTGTGCTTCAATATGTGATTTTAGTAGAAAAGCAGAGTTCTAGCTCTTAAAAAAAAAAAAAGTTTAAAACCACTGGACTAGATCATCACCATCTCTGTATCTTTGTGATGCATTGTAAGGTCTACCTGTCAAATTGTCTGCACCTCTGGATAGTACTCATGTTCTTAGGAAGGGTCTCTACACCAAAACCGTGAGTCAGCCAGGTACAGCATGTAGGCAAGCGCATGCCTTGGAAGCCTTCTACTAGAATCCAAGTCCTTTTGGGCAGCAGAGAGAGGGTTCTTATCAGTGTCCTTGGAAAAGGCATAGGCAGCAGTTTCTAGAACAATCAGAAGAGACAGAGTTGTCCAACAACTCGACCATCCTGGCTGGACGAAGGCAGGCCCAATGCAAAGCTTTGGAAGAGAAAATGAGGTTCTATCTCTTTGGACTACCAAAGCTGCATAGCACAGAAGTCGGTCTCTGTGGCTCTGACATGGGGACCAGGAGAATCGGGTCCCATCGAGCTGAGAAGGTAATTTGAGAAAAGGCAGTGTGAGGAGTGATGATGGGACAACTGTTTCTTGTTATCCGCTTGGCCTCCTCTTGACGTATGCTCTTTCCGCACCACCCCCACAATGATTCTTCCTTGACCCCTGCTTGTGATGACCTGCCACTGGGAACCTTCCTCCATGCTGACGAGGGGCAGCCATCACTGCCCAGCTGGTTCCATTTGCCTCGACTCCGCTTCCTTCCACCCCTATACCCAGTCCTCTCAAATGTTCCTGAAAGATTCCCCAACTCACGGAAATGAAATGATCCAGCTTAGATTATAAACCAGGCAATTATTCCTCTGGACCAGAGAGAGAGAAGAGAGAAAAACAGGAAACAACGAACTCAAACGGAACATGTGAGAGGAAGATATACATATTCTATAGTTTCCATTAAAACAAGCGGTCCAGGGGCACCTGGGTGGCTCAGTGGGTTAAAGCCTCTGCCTTTGGCTCAGGTCATGATCCTAGGGTCCTGGGATCGAGCCCTGCATCGGGCTCTCTGCTCAGTGGGGAGTCTGCTTCCTCCCTCTCTCTCTGCCTGCCTCTCTGCCTACTTGTGATCTCTCTCTGTCAAATAAATAAATAAAATCTTTAAAAAACAAACAGACGGTCCATGGGGAAGGCTGTTGCAACTGTGAAATGTGCAGTGGGATTCTTTCACATATGGGCACTCAGGAAACAGTGTTAATGAATGAGAATCATTTGTCACGTGACTGAAAGTATTTCAGGGAAGGAACAGGGAAGGAAAAATGGAGACATTCTTATATCTCAGTGGGGAATTACTAGGCAGGCCATCCAGATGCCTTTGCTGTGGGGCATTGTGAATTCCTTGTGTGTCTAGCCATCACCGTGTAACCTTTCCTTGTTCTCTCAGAGCTATATGCAATCATTATATTTATCATTGTATTATGTATATATACATACACACACATATACATATGCACGTATATATAAACACATACATGTATATATAATTAAAGCATGCTTCTGTGAGGTCACTTTGCGCTGGGCAATACAAAGTATAGCCCTAGACATTAAGAATAACCTAGAATAGGGATGCCGGGTGGCTCCATCAGTTAAGCGTCTGCCTTCAGCTCAGGGTCCTGGGATCGAGTCCTGAGTTGGGCCTCCTGATCAGCGGGAAGCCTGCTTCTTCTCATCCTCCCTCTGTGCACAGTCTTTCTCTCTCTCCCTCTAATAAATAAAGAAAATATTTTAAAACAGAACAATCTAGAAATTATCTTTAATATATAATCATAATAATCTTAAAAACAGCTTCATAAGGATGAGGAGTAAAGAACACAGTATAATTCTTGCAGAACTATCGAACAGAAAAGGAAGACTCAGGTGCATCTTCGTATGTGCTAACAGAGTCAGTGTTGTCTTTCTGTGCCTGTGTGTGTGTATTTATGGAGAATGTGTCTGTAAGTTGAAGCAATGAGATAGCCTGAACTTATCCTGTTTCTTCGTCTTGGCTTATCCTTTATCTCCTCTTCCTTTCTCTTTCTAAGTTGAGGAAAGGTGGTGGTGGTTTGTGCAGATTATTTGCATGGTGAGGGAACCACTGGTCAGGGAGCGGGAGAGTGGGGCGGGGAAAGGAAGGCGGCCAGTAACAGATGGGCTGATGAGCTAGTTACCACTGGGGACTTTTAAGGTTGAGTCCTCTGGAGAACGCAGCCAGCATGGGGCGCTGGAATGGTCACCAGCTGCTGTCAGTCATTGGCTGAGGGCCATCCCAGGGAGCCTGACTTCCCAGTACTTACTTCCCAACAGGATGGGCAAAGAGGGCTTTGCTACGAAACGTCCAGTTAAAAGGTGGGCTCTTGTGCCCTGAAGTGGTGGAGTGGAGGGGCATTGGCGGGGGGCGGGGGGGTGGCTGCATGGTTTAGACCTGCGATGTGTCTTTCTTTTTTTAAGACTTGTGAGCATGAGAGGAGGGAGGGGCAGAGGGAGAGAGAGAAGCAGGCTCCTCGCAGAGCAGGAAGCCAAATGCGGGACTTGATCCCAGTACTCTAAGATCATGAGCCCAAGGCAGACGCTTAACCAACTGAGCCACTCAGGTGCCCCTGCAATGTGTCTTTGCTGAATCGCACCATATTTCATGCTTGGTGATTCCCTATAGTCTTCCCTGAATCTAATGTCAAGGATTATGTATATAGTATTTTGTCTGGTTTTACAAGGACTGGCAAGGGAAGGCCAGTCGAGCTAAGCCAGGGACTAAATGAGCAAAGCAGAAAAGGACCTAAGGTTCTTGACTGTTTTGCCTATTTTAGTCCGACCATACACTAAATATTCAATAAATCTTTGGAGAGATGGCCATGGAGGCCACATGGTGTTAATTCTTTGCCGTCTCTCTTGATGTTTACCCCTGTGGTGGTCTCCCCAGCAGTTGTACTAATGCAGGGTAGGGGCGAGTAGTGTCACGAAGGCCAAGTGCAGACCCCAGTGTCATCACAGCTGCTCCCCTCCCCCTGTCTGCTGGATCTCCAGAGGGAGATCCCTGTGAGACTGAGGCAAATTAATACGCCATTACTGTCAACAGTCCCCATTCCGTGTGGCATTTGTTTATGGCTAATAATCGGTCATTGCTGGGGGCGCATCGGTGGCTCAGCCTTAGGCTCAGGTCATGATCCCTGGATCCTGGGATTGAGCCCCACGTCGGGCTCCCTGCTCAGCAGGAAGTCTGCTTCTTTCTCTCCCTCTGCCTGCAACTCCCTCTGCTTATGCTCTCTCACTTACTCATCTCTCAAATAAATGAATAAAATATTTTAAAATAATGATAATAGGGGCTCCTGGGTGGCTCAGTTGGTTAAGCGACTGCCTTTGGCTCAGGTCATGATCCCAGAGTCTTGGGATCGAGTCCCATATCAGGCTCCCAGCTCCATGGGGAGTCTGCTTCTCCCTCTGACCTCCCCTCTCATGCTCTCTCCCTCTCTCTCTCTTCTCTCTCTCAAATAAATAAATAAAATCTTTTAAAAATAAAATAATAATAATAGTAATAATCAGTCATTGCTATGGCCGTTTGCCTGAGCAGTCCTTCAGTCACTGCTGTTGAATCTTGTGACCATTTAGATTTTAGATAGACTTGTGTATATCTCCCAAAGCGTGTTTTTGTATGGCAGTAGTTGTGAGACGCTTGCTTTTTTAATTAGCAAAGCTTAACAACGTAGCTCCTCAACTGTACAAACCGAAGAAATGCTTTAAAAAAGATACTTGCAATAGTCTAATCATCCGTGTTGTTGCTTTGACTTTGAAATGGTTACCTTGAGGTAGGGACACAGCAGTTATCAAAGAATGACTCATTAATAAGTCTGGGCTTTTTGTAGATGTCTCCCTTGCAAGGTTTGTGCAAGATGGTCCCTATTCCATTTGTTGTCGTTGCTAAGAACTTCGTCTGCCTCCTTCTAGTCAGAAGCACTTGTCCCTCGTGTGCAAAGTATGTACCTTCCACTGCACTGGTTTCTCAGATACTTAATGAACACCTGCTGTGCTCCGGGCGCTTCCCTGAGTGGAGGCTCACCAACGTGAAGACCGTTCCTATGCTATGGTCCCTTGAGACCTCGCCACCCTTAGCCTGGCATTTCTACAACGTTTTAGGTTCCATAGCTGGAAATTTTTCTGCCACAGGGGTTTCAGAGACCTCACCATCAAGGATGGGGAGGGATGACCAAAACTACAGGGGACAAGAGAAATGACACCCACATTTGCCTGGGGGAGTCATGAAAGACTTCATGAAGTAATGAAGACAAAAGGAAGATTTTTTTTATAGGCAGGTTGGCAGAGATAGAGCATTTTATTTTGTTTTATTTTATTTTATTAACTCAATGAAGACTCTTTTTTCGAGACCTCATCCATTTATTTGAGAGAGAGCATGAGCAGGGGAAGGGGCATACGGAGACAGAAAGAATCCCAAGCAGACTCTGTATCGAGGACAGAGCCTCATGCAGGGCTCGATCCCAGGACCCTGAGATCATGACCTGAGCCGAAATCAGACTCTTAACCAACTGAGCCACCTTGGTGCCCTGGGATGGAGCGTTTTAGGTGATAGTATGACAGTTCACGCAAAAGGTAGTTTTGATGGAGGGAACATTTTTTATAACAACTCTAATGGTAAGATGTAATTAATGTACAACAAATTGCCCTCATTTAAAGTGTACAATAAGGTGTGTACCGCATGAAATCCCCACCACAGACAAGATTTAGAGCTTTTCTTCATCCCAAGGGGTTTCCTCCTACTCCTTTGAAATCAGACGCAGGAACATTAATGTGCCTTTTAAAATTCAGGAACATTTCATCTGATGAAAACAGTATTCCTTATACTTTTGGCTTTTTTGATACCAGGCACTGTGAACTGTCCTTAAGTCTCAGCTCTTCTTCCAAAAGTCCCTGGAGTGACTGGGTGGCTCAGTTGGTTGAGCGTCTGCCTTTGGCTCAGGTCATGGTCCCAGGGTCCTGGGATTGAGCCCCATGTCAGGCTCCCAGTGCAGTAGGGAACCTGTTTCTCTCTCTCCCTCTGCAGCTCCCCCTACTTGTACTTGTTCTTTCTCTCTGTCAAATAAATAAATAAAATCTTTTTTTAAAAAGTCCCCTGCACTGGGCCACTATATCCAGCGGTCCTGCCCCTTTCCCAGAGGAGGGCTGCAGTGCATAACAGGTTAGAAGAGCCACTACCTCAGGGACACAGGGATGCTGGCATACATAGGTTGGGGACAGGAGACAGTGGAGAGGAAAGGTGGGGGCCAGATCACCAAGGGTCATGGAGGGTGTGTGACAGAGTTTGGATTTTAACCTGTCGGCAAGGGTCATTGGAGAATTGTGACTGAGGGAGGAAGGGATAGAATCAGATTTGTGCATTAGAAAAATCACTGTTGGAAACTGGGTCAAAGTTAAAACTGAGAAACATTGATTGAGGGCGGAGGTGGGGGGTGGAGGGACAAAAATGTGGGATCTAGAAAGTAGGGCTGACAGGCTGGGATGGCTCTGATCGGGCACAGGGTTTAGTAAGAGAGGGCTAGGAATCATACATAACCACCCAGGCTTATCGTTTGGCCCACCAGGGGGTGCCTTTTATAGAGGCTATAGATTAGTTGCGCAGGTCGAGTAGGTTTGAAAAGAAGATGTTTAGTTTTAGAAGTGCCGGGTTGAGATGTCTGCTGAGTAGAAATGTCTCATAGTCAGGCCTGTGGGTCCACAGGTCTGGACTATTTCAGGATCATCTACATTCAAGTGACACTTAAGAAAATGTGTTTGGAACTTTGCTAGGATAGCAAAGCTAAGTCCTGGCTTTGTCTGGGAGGCAGTCTCTGACTCCTAGGCCAGGCCAGGTCCTTTTGATTTGGGTCCCTCACCCAAAAAAAGGACTAGGTACTTTTCCTATCAAAATATTCATCCCCCATTATGGTAATTACTTATTAATTATTTCTTTTCCGCACGAGGTTGTAAGTTTGTGAGACTGGCGCCAGGCTTGGTTCTTTGCTGTGTTCTCAGCCCATTACAGAGCCAGGCAGCTAGTAGAAGCTCAACATATACTTTCGTCCCTGTTAGTTGAATCCGAACCACCCCACCCCGACCACCCACGACTTGGAGATCTTTCTAGTGAGAGGGAGTGAGGCCAGACAGAGCCAGAAGTGCTAAGACTGGAGCCTCATACAACGTGGTGTGGGGACACACAGGAGGAAGTAATGGAAGGCTCTACAGAGTTCATTTGAGGTGGGCCTTGAAGGGTGAGGAAGACTTCTCCAATCAAGCTGGGAGGGAAGCACAGTGTAGGCCTGGGGGTACAAAATAGGTAAGGACACAAAGGAGTGAAAAGGTTGCATGTGAAAGCAGAAGAGGCTGGGATTTGGAAGGAGGAGGCCTGGCAGGAGTCGGATCTCAAGGAGTCACGGGAGACCCTGCAGGCTTGTGGTTCTATAGTGAGGAGTTGGGATTTGACTCTTTTTTTTTTTTTTTAAGATTTTTATTTATTTATTTGACACAGACAGAGATCACAGGTAGGCAGAGAGGCAGGGAGAGAGAGAGGAGGAAGCAGGCTCCCTGCTGAGCAGAGAGCCCGATGTGGGGCTTGATCCCAGGACGCTAGGATCATGACCTGAGCCGAAGGCAGAGGCTTAACCCACTGAACCACCCAGGCACCCGGGACTTGACTCTTTAAGCAACAGGAAGCTAGTGGAGGTTTCTAAGCAGGGTAACACTATGGCCAGATTACAGCTTTAGATAGAAATCTCTGGGATAGAGTAGAGAGTTTGCAAACCCCTCCCCCTAAAAAATGCAATTTTGGCAAGCACCCAGGTGATTCTTTCACACCTTCAGGTGTGAGACCACACCTGAAGAAACAGTGGTGTGAATGAGAAGCAGGAACAAATTAAGGCTGGTGGCCAAAGAGGGCCTCGGGAGGCAGGCACAGTGAGTCCGCTGGGAGCTAATGAGGGCCACTCCAGCTAGTCAGCCCAAGGAGTCTTCAGAACCTTCTTCTGTGGGGCACCTGGGTGGCTCAGTCGGTTAGGTGTCTGCCGTCAGCACAGGGCATGATCTCAGGGTCTTGGGATGGAGCCCTGTGTGGGATTCCTTGCTCAGCAGGGAGTCTGCTTCTCCCCTCCCTCTGCCCCTCCCCCTCCACTCCTGTGCTTGCTCGCTCTCTCTCTCTCTCTCTCAGTCTCAAAATAAAATCTTTAAAAGAAAGAAAAAGAAAAGAACCTTTTTCAGAGGCACCCAAAACTCAGAACCTCAGAACCTCAGAAGTCCCATCTGAGAGCATCCGTGGTAATAAGCCGCAGGAAGCTTTGCAGTCCTGCCACATGGATGTTTTCGTGGTTGGATGTGGGCAGAGAACTCTGGGGACATGGACAGTAGGGTCCTACCTGAATTCAGACATGATCTGATCACAGCCCCTGGGGTCCTGGTGACCATTTTAGTACTAACGTGAGCGTGACTATGCCTGTCAGAAAGGTTTTGGTAGGAATTCATTGGAAAAGCCAGGGGCCTTCTTCAGCAGTCACCTTTGATGAACTTAATAGTATGTTTCAAAAGTACTTTTTGGCTGGTAATGACAAACAAATTGCTTCTGAGCTAGATGGGAAAGATCTGAACACGTCCTCTAAGCACAACAGTGTCAAAAGTACTTCTCCTGGTCTTTATTTGCCCTTACAAATCTGTTCAAACAAACATGAACAGACTCTGGGCTCTAAGAATAATATTTTCTGTGGACGTATACGGACAGATAAGCAAAACCCCAAGGAAGAAGAAACTTCTATTAAAGTAAAAATAAAGACCCCCCACAGCTTTATCCTTTGCTCACTGGGGTTTCGTTATTCCGCTTTGAGATAAAAGTACTTCAGTTTCTCAGGAGATGCTGATTATGAGTTGAACAGAAAGAAAGTATTTTTTATACCTTCCTACCTACCTATCTCTGGCCTGGAATCTTCCAGCCATAAGCGCAGACCTTTCTGCATGGCTGGGGTTATGGTGCTTTGGATAAACACTAACACTGCTGAGCGAGAGTCCCGGGAAAAAAGCCCTCCTCTTCACTGGTCAGTGTGAGTACTGCACTCATAGCCTCTATGCCGTCTAAAGCCCCCCTCTGAAGCTCACACACACACACACACGCACATGCGCGCACACCACCCCCACCGCCTGGCACAGTGTGATCCTTGCTCCTGGAGTTGCTTTTGGCTGCTGTCCCTGCTCTGTGTCCGCATCTGGAGCTGATAGTCGTGGGAGCGTGCAGAGGCACCTGGTGGCTGGTCAGCAGGAACACATGAGGGAAGGGTGTGCGGTCAGTTTTCACGAGCTCATTGGAGGAAGAGCACAGACAGGGTGACCATCTCCATGGCAGTGTCTTTGGGGAACTGTCTGTGCTTCCACCTGGGGGAATTATTACAGAATGGTATGCAGGTTTGGGGGGTGCCTGTTTCAGCCAGTAGAGCATGTGACTCTTGATCTCTGGTTGTGAGTTCAAGCCCCACATTGGGCATGGAGATTCTCTTAAAAAAAAACAACAACTTTTTTTAAGATTATTTGTTTATTTATTTGAGAGAGAGAGAGAGAGCATGAGAGAGAGAGAGAGAGAGAGCACAAGCAGGAGGGAGGGGTAGAGGGAGAAGCAGACTCCCTGCCAAGCAGGGAGCCTGAGGTGGGATTGCATCCCAGGACCCTGGGATCATGACCCAAGCCGACAGGAGCTGCTTAACCGACTGAGCCACCCAGGCACCCACCCTCCCCAAAATAAACTTTTTTAAATAAAAATAATAAGAGGGGTGCCTGAGTGGCTCAGTTGGTTGAGTGTCCGTCTCTTGATTTTGGCTTAGGTCATAATCTCGGGGTTGTGGGATCAAGCCCTGGGATGGGCTCTGCCCTAGGTGGGGACTCTGCTTAGGATTCTCTCGCCCTCTCCCTATGTCCCTCTCCCTGCTCGTGCTCTCACTCTCTCTCAAATAAATAAATATTAAAATAATAAATAAATAAATGGATAAATAAATAAGGGCACCTGGGTGGCTCAGTCCGTTAAGCATCTGCTTCTTCCTCACCCTCTGCCTGCTGTTCCCCCTCCTTGTGTTTGTGCACTCGCTCTGTGTCAAATAAATAAATGAAATCTTAAAAAAAAATTATAAATAAATAAATAAATAAATAAAGTGGTCTACAGGTTGGGCAGGAACTCTGGACATCCTCCCTTCATGGTGTTTCCTGGAGAGAAGGTCCCATCCTAAGAGGGCAGCTCAAGGGAATGTCCCCTTGCTTGCAGAGCCCGCGGGCATGTGTTTGTGTCCACACTGAGGTGCACACAACAGACTGCACACAGAGCCTCCACACAGCCCAACAGGTTTTTTCTGTTTACACTTAACTAGCTCTGAACAGCAGGAGGAAACCTTAAATATTTCCTTTCTTCTCACAAACCCTTTTTCTAATAAAACAAAATTACTGGAGATGAAGCAGAGAATAATTCAAATAGTCATTTAAATCAAGGACCTGGTTTGGCTTGGCCTCCCTTGGAGACTTTTTAGCTTGTGCTAATAAAGGCCAGCCAGGCTTAGCTGACCTGAGCGGAAGGTCAGGGGGCAGTCCCAGAGACTAGGGGGGGGGAGGGGGGCAGTGGAGGCCACTGGGGCTCCTGTAGCCCCTCACTCAGTATTTTTGTCCCAGGGAAATCAAGTTGAAACTGACACGGAGGGCGGCTTCCAGGAGGTTGGGGGAGAGACCGGGAGGAGAGCAGTTCCGGTGGGGACTGGGACCAGGCAGCCATTCTCTGGGGAGGCTGGAAAGAATTCAGTGTCGTCTGTCCACAAACCTCAGTTCAGCCTCCTTATCTGCCACTGCCTGGTTCTTCCTGCACTGAGAACTCTTAGAGCAGCAACCCCCAACTTTCTTTCTTCCTTTCTATTTTTTTTTTTCTTTTTGTTTTTCCTAAAACACACATGAGGCACACTCCCATGGGCATATCCAGATTACAGGCTGCGGCCCAGATAAATCAGGCTGTGGGTTGGGAGCAGTTCCCAGTGAAACTCCACTTCTTTCTCTCCCACTCAGGAAAGCAGACCTCCGTACAAGCGGGTGTAAGACGTGACTCTGTATCCTGAGGCCTGGGTGTGGGATGCTGGCCAGTCGTAGCTGCCAGATAAATATTTACTAAGTGAAAGATAGCCTTGAATCCACACTAATTTGTATTTTTTGAGAAGTCATTCATAAATTCTAGCATTTTAACGATTAGTTAGCAATTAATCCCCATAAACCAGCAGGATCTTGTGATTGTGAACAACTGTTACATGGGTTGGTCAGAAGGAATATTTGTTAGCATTTTTATAGGCTCTTGAAGAAGTTTTAGCTCTGTAACTGATAAAGCCACGCACCAGCCTTATCAGTCCTGCCACTTGTCTGTCAGCACTATGTAGATAAACTGGTAATAGTTCCCAGAGAGGAAATTTTTAAGAGATTCTTAAGCAGGAGACCAGAGGAGAGATATTCTTAATATTGCCTGATTACCGTAGACCCTTTGTGGGCTTAAGGTATACTGGCAAAAGGTTAAGTTCAAGGTCTTACACAAATCAAGGATAAGATTCTCTATCAGATCCAAATTTGGGGCATTTGTCACCTTGCTGGGGTTGCCAACTCTGAAAGCCAGAGTTGGATCCAGAAGGATGCAGCCCACTCTGTCCCCTGGGACATCTCAGGGGAGGGAAATGGCATCAGACGAGGGACCGAAGGGTCACTTGTCCAAATGTTTCTATTCCGGATGTTTTTTTTAAATAAGGATTTTCTGAGATAAGGATTGATATATCCCTTTGAAGAACAGCCTTAACTAGGAGGCATACTTGTAAAAAATAATTCTTAAAACTGCGGTGCAGAGATTGCCTCTACCAGTCTGGATGATTCTGGGGAGTTCCACAGCTGGTGGGGGTGCTGGAGCAGGCAGAGCAGGGCAGGCAGGGGAAGCCAGAGTCAGGAGCACAGCAATCCCAGGCTGGGACCGTGGTGGCTGAGTCGAGATTGTAGGGAGCTGGCTGAGCCAGATGGTAAGTGTGCCCATAATAATGGAAAATGAGCAAAGAGGGAGAATTTCAGAAATATGAAGCAATAAAACACAGGTGAGCTGAGCAGGAGTCAGGTGTCAACCTCAGTTAATAGGAACGTGAGAGAAGGAGCGAGGGAAGACACTGCAGAGAAGGAAGCCTCCCTTCCTCCCTGTAGGTTACCCTGCCTGGAACCGTCAGGGGAATATGGCCTCTCTTCTCCATGGATTCAAGGGCACATCCCAGCGATTTTAGGAATGCCAGCTAGACATGAACTCTGGACTGATAACATTTCAACCTCAAGATGTCATTTCCTTCTCTTCTTAATTCTAATTAGGGTAATCTTGTTTTTTGAGTGGAAAATTAAGAAAGTTGGTCTTCGGTTGTACACCTTTCTGACCTAATGAGAGTGTGGAAGATGTTCACATCCCAATGTACTAAAATCTTCAGCCAGCCTGAAAAATCTGAGATACATTGTCATTATTGTCGTATCAAACTATTGTTTTCACCAAATTGCTATTTTACTATTACCCAAACTGGTTTTGATAGGAAGAACAACTTCTAAAACAACTGATACTTTGTTGGACACAGGATGTTAAAAGAGTGGAGAAGTATAAGAATAATGATGATTATTAAACTAACATTGGGGCGCCTGGGAGGCTCAGTCAGTTAAGCAAGCGTCTGGCTCTTGATTTCAGCTCAGGTCATGATCTCAGGATCGTAGGATTGAGCCCCACGTCAGGCTCTGCGCAGGGCATAGAGCCTGCTTAAGATTCCCTCTGCCACTCCCCCCTCCCTCTCTCAAAAAAATTAAATAAATAAATAAAAATAAAACAATGCTGTAAGCCAAGAAAAGAAGCAAACAGGCATTCTGGGTAATGATTCAGCAAGCGTATCCGGGAGAGGAAGATTTGGAACAACTGTCCCTGTCAGGTGCACTTAGCTCATGGTTTGCTCCTTATTTAAGGAGTCAGTCCCCTTAGACTCTTTAGAGCTAGTCCACCGTCCCTGCCAGTGCCCTTGAATGTATCACTTCACCTTGCTAAACAAGTTCATCTTCATCTAAAGTAGGCTGAAGATTATTTACTGCCGGAGAAAGCTGTCACAACATTTTTACATCCAACAGAAGTGATTCAGCAAGCCTGTCTGTCATTATTTGGGGAAAGGACCCCAGGGGGGCCACCCTTACTTGCTGTCGTTAGGGAAACTGTATGGCCCCCTCCTCCTGCAACGTCCACGAAAAGAAGTGTGACGGCCAACGCAGAATATGAGGACGGTGTTAGTAGGAAGCAGTAAGTGTAATGTATTCAGTGTAATACTTGTGCTTTTATCCATCTGGTTCTCAATGGTTTAGGGTTTTTCTGCGGGAAAACTGAAAAATCAGTAAGGCAAAATACATTGAGAAGGCATTTATACTGACCAAAACAGACCAGAGTTGGGTTTTCGGGGGTTTGTTTTGTGTTTGGATTTGACCAAAGGTGTTTTAGGGACTTTGAAGGGGACCTGAAAATTGTTACTCGGCCTGGCATTTATTTTGCCATATGTGCTGACTTCTAGCTTTCAGAGCTGAACAGCCTAATCCTTGATCATCCCAGAATGAGTTTAGGAATTCGTAATCATTTCCTTTTTACTGGGTATTTGCATACATCACTAACCAGCTCGGCTGAGAAGGATGAGCAGTCCCTCTGTGCTGAAACAGAATGATGGGAATTTGGGGCCAAACTGAAACGTCCATTTATCAATTATAAAGGAGCATTTATGGATAGATGACAATGTGCAGAGAAGACAAACCTCCTTCCAGAGTGCACATTTTCAAATAGGCTACTCAGAATGGCTAGGGTTTTTTATATTTTTATCCACGGTTTGCATTAGGGCTCTGTGCTGAGGGGAAGGGTCAATGTATATAAATAAGAAGGATATCTGGCAAGATTGGGAACATGACCTCTTGCCCTCCAAAGCCTGGGGAAGCCCTAGTGAATGCTCCCAGTCTTAGCAGTGTATGGACACGGTGTGAACTCTCCCCTCTGCATACAGAGTGGGGGTTAGAGGTTAATGAATGAGTGCTCTCCTCGCACACGAGATCCTGTTCGATGGTGGCTTTATAAAGAAGGGCTTAAATGGGGTCAGAATAGGACCTGCATATTGCTTCCAAACTCTCTAAATCTTTTTGAAGTGATGGCGTTCAGAGATGACACCCTTCCACAAGGGAAGGGAGACGTGAGGCTCTCGTGCTTAGGGAATTGGACGCAGCTACTGGTTCCATATGTCTAAAAGCAGGACCCAATGGAAAACAAAGCCGGGGAGGGGGGAATCCTTGCTGCCCCCTATTCTTCTCTAGTAATCCCTTAAAAAATAATTGCAGACCCAAACCTCTGGCCTCCAGCACATTTTCCACTTGATTAGAGGCCTTTGTGAGGTAGGGAAAGGGACCTGCAGCCTTGTACATTGTGCTGAGGCCTGAAATGTCCAGCTGGGATTTTTTTCCATCAAAAGGGGATTTTAGTAAAACCATTATCAGGGGCTTAAGAAGAAAAGCTGTTGAGCTGCAAGTGAGGGGGTAGATTAGCATTAGCAGGCTTGTTTTGGGCAACTGGTGGAAGGGTGGGAAGGTGTTTGCAGCCCGGCACACAAGTGCTGTGGTTTCTCTGCAAGTTCCTGGCAGGTGCAGAGGCAGGAATGGGCACTGGAGTGGGAGCTCCAGGGCTTGGGAATGGTTCATGGTTGGGGGGGGGGCTGTTGCCCCTATGGGGCATCAAGTGCAAGGCACCCCAAATCCCCCAAATCCAGGAGGATTGCAAGAGATTGCAGGACACCTGCCAGATGGTGTGTCAGAGACCCGAGCCATGCTTCATTTGAGGCCATGTACATCCATGTCACCCCACCACCACCACCATGCTCTGTGCACCTCTGCTTTGTCGGAACTCGGAGAACTGGGTCGTGGCTGTGCTGGATTAACCTGGATGTCTGTGTGGACACCTCTACTTTTGTGGGGCTGAGACTGATGGGACGTTAGGAAAGCAGCAGCCGTGGCTGCCCTGTGAGCAGGGGAGTGGCCAGGCTGTGTGGGCCAGCGAGCTCTGCCCTGGGAGCCCACTATTGGCAGGGTTTCAGGGACTCTAAAGGCATCTTCTGGGGATCTCTAGAGCTGTGGGCTACACCTTCTTTGCCAAAATGAAGTCCAGAAGCCCGAGTGGAGTGGAGCTGGTGGGCAGTGGAGCCAACTGCTGCCTCAAGGGCCTGTGTAAGGGATGTCGCCCCAGCGGCCCTGGATGCTTTCTCTGTCTCCCTGGCTGCACCGTTTTCCTGGCTTCTTTTCCCTGTGCAATCAGGATGGTGGCCGGAACATCCTATTCATCCTGCCTGCCCGGAGCATACAGTGGGATCATACATATAGCAGGAGCATGCAGCGGGAGCATACAGTGGGAGCGTGCATATAGCAGGAGTATACCTACAGCGGGAGCATAAATACAGCAGGAGCATAACTACAGTGGTAACATACATATAGCAGGAGCATACATACAGCGGGAGTATACAGCAGGAACATGCAGGGGGAGCATACAGCTGGAGCATACATATAGCAGGAGTGTACATATAGCGGGAGCATACAGCAGGAGCATACAGAGGGAGCATACAGCTGGAGCATACATATAGCAGGAGCATACAGCGGGAGCATACATCCAGTGGGAGCGTACATATAGTGGGAGCATACAGCAGGCGCATAGAGCAGGAGCACACATATAGCGGGAGCATACATATAGCGAGAGCATACAGTGGGAGCATACATCCAGCAGGAGCATGCAGGAGCATACATAGTATAACGGGAGCATACACAAAGTGGGAGCATACAGTGGGAGCATATAGTGGAACATACAGCAGGATCATACTTACAATGGGAGAGTACATACAGTGGGAGCATACACCTGGAGATGAGAATGGCTGTCGGGGCAGGGCAGCGAACAGCGACCTGTCTGAGCAGAACAGGGTCAGGCGCCTGGTGCGGTCACCTTCCAACTCGTCCTCCATCACAGTTCACCTGAGGCCAGTCTGGTGGCCTGTGAGTTGGAAGTTTTGTGTCAAGTCGGGCTCCCAACAACCAAAGAAAGGGCGCTTGTCTTCTTGGAGATGTGTGCAGGCTCACGAGAGCTGGTCTCAGAGATGGCCAGTCATTCTTCTAACAGCCATCTGTAGGAGCTGCTGGTCCTTAAATAGCTTATGCTTTCCCTCGTTACATCACCTGCCTCGATTGTTTCTGGCTCCTGGGTCCGCCATGTGTGTTCTCCTCCTTGGCTCTGTATGGAGTGATCCGGGCTGTCTGTTCTTGCCACTGGACCCCTTTTCCTTACTGGGGTTGCTGTCCCTGAATCTGGACCTGGTGTGGTCACTGACAGTGGCATATTGGAGCTACAATGTCCCTAAAGCTGCCTGGGAAGATTTTCTGCTTTTATAAGACCTTCATGAATGGTCCCAGGAACGGTGATTTGCTTCCTGGCTGCGCCCTGAGTTCCAGAAGGTTTTCCCTTCTTTTCTCATTCTCTAACCCAGAATGACCTGTGTTTATTACTGAGTGAATAAAGCGGTGCCCCGTCCAGTGACTACAGTTTGGTAGAAGGAGCCACAGGGAAATCCACCTTCCTCCTTCCACACTTTTATTCCACGCCTGCGCCAACTGTTTTTCAGATCCCAGGTATGGATTCCCTGAGGCCAGACTATTGAGCACCAAAAGGGAAGAGCCCCGAGGCCTCGCCTCACCAGCCCTCAGCCTGCCCCTGATTGTGTCATTTTATGGAATCTGGCCAAGTTGACTTACAAGTCCTTTCCCTTTAATTTCTCCTACCTTCTCCTAATGTCTTTTCCACAGGAAAAGATATGGGAGCGACCTTACTTCTCTATCATGCTCTTAAACATTTTTTTTTCAAGATTTTTTATTTATTCATTTGAGAGAGAGACACACACACAGAGCACAAGCAGGGGGAACGGCAGGCAGAGGGAGAGGGAGAAGCAGGCTCCCCGCTGAGCTGGGAGCCTGGTATGGGGCTCTATCCCAGGACCTCCAGATCATGACCTGAGGCCTAGGCAGATGCCTAACCATGAACCACCCAGGTGCCCCTACATTTTCAAGTTCATAGACTCCTTTAGATTTCATGAAGATGTCTTCATCTGGGCAATAAAGATTCGCATTCTATAATAAAATAAAAAAACTAGGTACTCCTAAAACTTAAAGTTTTGTTTTTCCTGAAAGGCTCTCTAGAATTTTCATTAGAGATGATATGCTTTCTATTTTTTTGCACTAAAAAAAGCCAGCAGTTTTACTATTGTGGTTAAAATTATAGGATTGCAAACTTTTACCCCATTTGTTCTCCCAAACTTCCCAAATATGGCAATGTGACAGGATTTGTACAAGATGGTCTTTAAGAGAAATTAGAAATTGATGTTTGATTCCCACAGCCTCCAAAAGCAACGTACCCACTGTGAGCTAAATCAGGGAACCTTTATGAGGTCACACCTGCTACCTTGCTTGGAAAACAAAGTGCTGCGCACCTGGGCTTCTTAAAATAGATTCTCTGATGCTTTAAAATTCGATTTCATCTTTTGGGCAACACGAGATTCCTCCTTTGTCAACTCTCAGACCCTGGGGAAATTCTCTGGGGCGGGGGAAGGTGGTGTGGGTGGTGACCAGAGGGCATTTGTGTGAGGGGAGGAGGTCTGGGTTCCCCACTGGAAATAACCTCCAATTCGCAGACAATGCTGCCGCCTGCTGACGAAACACAGGGCTTGCAGACTTTGTGGAAAAATACATTTCATGCTTCCCCTTTCCGTCTTCCCCATTGGAAAACGAATTTCCATTCGTTTGCATTAACTATACTTTCTTTTTCTGCCGTGTAGTGGATCTTAAAATCATCTTAGTAAGCCCAGAGAAAAGAAAAATACAAGGTTGGACTGCCAGCTAGACCTGATTCGCCACTGCATCGCAGTGGGGAGGATCAGTCTTGTGCGAGTGGGAAAGGTTTGCTGGTTTTGGGTTTTGTGGGGATGGGAAAGGTCAAGGAACAATCTAGAAGGAGTCAAAATTCATTTTCCACCCCTGCCTTTCAATGAAGTGTAGTGTTTGACTTCTCTCTCCTAACTTGCATATACACATTTTTATTCCTTTTTTTAAAGTTTTATTTATTTAAGTAATCCCTACACCCATCATGGGGCTTGAACTCATGACCCTGAGATCAAAAGCTGCATGCTCTTCCAACTGAGCCAGCCGGGCGCCCCTATCTGATTTTATTTCTAAAGTAAGCAGCAATGAGGCTCTTGGCTCCCAGAGCCTGTGTGGTGCTTACCCAAGTGAATTTCTGCAGCTCCTCTTGTGATTCCATTGAAATGTAGACCCTTGTGTGTGGGAGAAAGATAGGGCAGCTGTCTTCCTTTGGACCATGCTGTTCTGACTGTCGTCAGTTGACTCCGAGCACAATGGCAGGACATCTGCTCAAGTGCACAGACGTCAGCGAGGGCTGGAAGAGCCAGTCATCTGTCTATCCCAGACTCAGAGAATGTGGAGACCTTCCCTGCTTCCTACAACAGCAAGCTGGGAGCTTGATAAAGCTTTGGGGATCAGAGAACCTGGCCATACCGTCTTTCTAGATTCCTGAAACTCATTAAATTGTGTGCATCTGAAATGATGTAGAAGAGGTAGAAATTGTCACTTTTATTTGTCATTTCCATATTGTTTGCTTAGGACACACCTACTGTCCTTTTATTATTTTATTTTATTTTAGGTTCACAGCAGTGAGATTTTGAACTATGAAACTAAGGTTTAAAACACTGAAGTAAAAATGGAAGGTACCAATTAGTTATCTTCCATCTGAGAACATTAAGAATCTGAGGAGCTTAACTGTTGTGATTCCTCCCTTGTTTTATCCATCTGTCCAGTTTTAGCCTCGGGGGTTTTACTAAAGAGTCTAGGAATCGTATAACTAGTTTTTATGGTTCCTCCCTATTTAGAGACCATTTCTCAAAAAGCAAAATGGTGGCAGGAAGCTATTCCTACACAGATGTGTATATAAAAATGCCAGTTTAGGGTAAGGATTTCCTAAGGAGAAATATTATGGATATTTGTAAATATTTTCATATTCTTTTCAGATGAGAACAGTTCTTTCCAAGCCATGCTGCACTATCCTGTACTATTTTTTAAAAAGTTAATCTGGTCTCAAAGAATGATTTTCCCACAGTCCGATTCCAGGGACTTGAATCCACTCTGAGAGGAGTAGTAATTATTGAAAAGACAGCGGCGTGCTGGGCCCCCACCTTCTGGAGTGTGGATTACATAAACTGAGGAGTAACAAACATTAACAGTGTGCCTGATACTCACAAATGAGACCCTTGTACTCTTTCTGGACAAGAGGGATTGGTAACTAAAACATCTGTTAAGTCAAGCCTTTTTACCTTTGAATGGAGAGGAATAGCTGTGGATCCTGCCGCTCGATTCTACTTTACAAGGACTGGGTGACAGACGTTGGTGGTGCGCTGGACACACGCTAGATCCGTAGCTTTGGGACTAACTGCGAGCACAGACTTAGAGCGCACGCATCCCTGTTTGTGACAAAGCAGTGCCTGGAAAACTGGTTCGAGTCCTCTGAGGACAACAGGTGACAGGTGTGACACAGCTGGCTACCTCAGTACCCTATAGCCTATTTACCCAATTGCTTCTTGAATAACCCTATACATAAAGCTTGCAAGACACATCTAAGTTTGCATAACATAATGTGTAAGTAGTAGTAACTTTCAGCAGTTGGGTTTGTTGGTTCTTGTTTTTTTCTCCCAGTGAAAATAGGCTCTAGTTTGGCACCTTTCTGAAGCCAAGGGGTCAGGGTGGTATTTGCAGGGTCTCAGGGAAAGATCAAAGAGCTACCTGCCTGTTTATCCCCCTCTGATGTGGTCATTAAAGTCTGAAGCAGTCCCCGTTCTGATAGGCGCTCCTCACATCACCGAGGCAAAACCTTTGCAGCCTTGTCAAGCCTCTTTCCCCATTTATAAAATTAAGTGTGCAGTATCAACCAGATTTGTGAAAACAAACATTTTTGAGACAGAAATTGAACACTACGTATGACTCAATTCTTCCAGCAGATTGCGTTCGCGTCCCTAACACGGTCTCACCCGGGGTTTCTTTGGGGCTGCAGAAGGACCTCATTCTTCTCTTGTTTGTAATGGACACTATTTTCCACCATCACAAATAAAAGCGAACTTACAAGGATATGTGGCATTTGTCCTTTAAACAATTAAAGTCGAAGAGGAATGAGAGAATAAAAACTTGTTTTTTTTGTTTTTTTGTTTTTAAGAAAATGACATGCATTTTTCTGGGTTAACAAACAGCAAGCAGAGGAATTCCACTTCTATTTTGTTTTATTTGCAGGGCTGCTTAGCATAGCCCACGCTATTGCTGCACAGTTAAGATCTCAAGCTTACTTTCTCTCGCACCTTAACTGGAAGACTCGACTTTACATGGTACCAAATGTTCTGGGCTGGTACAGGCCACTCCGCCCGGCAAAGTCAGAGCAATCCCTGGAAAGGAGGAAAAGACTGAAACTGATCATTGGTGGACATTTAAATGTACTCATTGTCCAGAAAGGATTCGCTTTCTCTCCAAGCCCTGAGAGTACCGGCTCTTACTCTGGCTGGGCACTTACCTTTGCTGGGTTCTCAATTATTAATAGCTGGCAGTGATGCGTGTCTCATCTGTTTGGTACCATTCACTTTGCAAAATAGTTTAACTTCTACATCATGTTGGAACAAAAATGAGAGATGCGGCCTAAGCATAGGCCTGCATCTGGACGTAGCTTTCCAGCGTCTGGTCCTGTGCTCCATGTTAGTTTATCAGAAAACCTCACCCCTGCCTCCCCACGGGTTCCGAGGGGCACACATTTAGGTGTTGCCCTCTACTAAGTGGCCTGAGTGACCTGAAAAGGGAGTGAAGTGAGCTGCAGGGAAGAGAAGGGCAACAGAGAGGGCCATGGCCACGGGACTGACTGTAGCCTCCCTCTCTCCAGCAGGGCAGCAGGGAGCAGAGGCCAGGCCTTCTACCCCCTTGCAGGGGAGTGGCAAGAGACGGTTGTCAGAGGCTGCTTGAGGCCTCGGTTTTGTTTTACAAATGCGAGCTTTTAATCAAGAGGTTCTTGTTCTTTGGAAACTCGGCGGTCCCGGGGGCCATTACCTTTTCCCCTTTGAGAACTCGAGTTCACATTTCCTAAGTCAGAAGTGAAAAAGGGTTTGCTTATTTCAAGACCAGCGTCTCTCTAGTAAGCACGGCAGGAAAGCACCAGGATTTAGCGGGGAGGCCATGCTTCAATTTACATTATCAAGTGTCCTTTTCTCAGTGAAAGTTCTTACCTTTAAAGGAAACTCCAATAAAAAGAAACATTTGCTTTTCTCAGATCTTTGTTGCTGATGTGAATCATGAAAGAGTATGATCAGTTTGAATTTTCTTAACTATTTAAAGACATATTTTAAGTTAGGCAAGCATCCCTATTCCTGTTGCCAAATGTGGGGTAAATGGGGCGCCCCCCGCCCTTAGGACTGGGGAATCTGGCCGGAGGGAGTCCACAGCGGCGAAGATCACAGGGCACTGCTACCTGGAGGCCTGCCGTGGCCCTTAGGGGACTGCAGAAACGGAACCCCACCATTGCCTTTAAAGTCTAGACAGACTTTAAGGGCTACTGCCCTCAGAAAGGTACATGGAGCCCTGTCCCCACCACCACCCAGACCGTTTCCGTGAGGTTTATTACTTCTACGTGATGAAGTTTACACCAAGTTCCCATTTTGGTTTTTCACTTCTGAAGTGCAGCCAGTATCTGAATGAGGTTTTTTCTGCTATTCTAAAAGTTGCCCTGAAGTGCCTTTTAACTTTTGTAGCACCTGCAAAATATTATCAAGTCCTTTTCTTTAGTGCTTTTAGTCTTTAAAAGCATTCCTTTCCATTCCAGTAGATACGGTGGAGATTGGATCCACGCAAATTCCCTTTAAGGACGGCCCTGTGGCCTGCGCTTGTCCATACGGTGATCAGACAGCTACCACTCACTTCTGTGAGATCACCTCACTGGAACTCAAGGTAGGGTCAGTAACTGAACCATCACAGAGTACAGAAGGGAGCTGGCCTTGGGAGCTGGCCCTGGTGTGAGTCCTGGTCTCCCTCCGTTAGTGGCTGAGTGACTTCAGACGAGTACTACGTATCTGGAAATCAGGATACCTGTTTCAGCAGGCTGCTTTGAGGACTGAAAGGAGAAATTTACAGGTACCATGCAAAGCATTCCCCAGGTTCTCAACACATATTCATTTCTTTCCATCCACAAAGGTTGAGAGATAAACAGTTAATCTTGGCTGATGAAAGTAAATGGTTTATTCATCATTTCCAGAGACACTCCAGATATATTCTTAAGTATACCCAGTTCAGGCTGAGGATAGTAGGCCCGTGATCTTCACTTTCAAACATTAATTTACCGACCTTTAGTCAAGCTTATCTCAGCCTTTCAAGTTAAAAAAAAAAAAAATAGGAAAGTGGAAAAGCCTTCCCGGTAGTTGGTAGGGTTATTTTGTGTATTAAAATGAAGAATGTGAGCACAGAGTCTAAGACTTAGGAGGTGCTCAAATTTTTATTGACCGAATCCGTAGTCATGCAGTCTTTTGGAGGAAGAAAAACAGTCCGAGAACTCACAGCTTGTGGAAGCTTAATGCGGTATAGTGCCAAATGCTAAATTAGAAAGCTGACCCTAATTCCACGTCCCGACTTTTTACTAGGGTTCACACTTTTTTTTTTTTTTCAGGCAATAAGCACTGTAACCTAAGAGGGAAGAAAGAGATCCACACCTTCCCCCAAAGAAGAGGAAGATGGATCTAGTGTCAGGCTCAATTAGACCCAATTGTGATGGCTCTCCAAAAAGGAACAATGCCGCTTTTGTGATATGCTCAAGCAGAAAGCTTGGAAATTTTACAAAACAATCTCACCCCGAGAGAAACTTGGGTTCTAGCTCTCTTCCTGGAAAGAGATGTCTTTGCAGGCAAGTTTTATACCGCTCTTATTAGTCCTTGCTGGGATCTGTATTTGTTTGTTTAAAAATAATCTCAGAAACAGCTAAGAAAGACCTATGTGAAACCAGGAATGTGAATTACTCCACTGTTGGAGTATTTATGCCCTGCCACTTCCGCAGCCCAGTCACAGGGGTGTTGCTTATTTAGTTATTGTCTACCAGAGGGAACCCTTTGCTAGAATTGTTGGTATTCATTTCTCCGCCCTGAATTCAGCCTAAGAGCCCTCACCACAGTGGATCTGAGTGGCGAGCTTTGGCGCTGTGAGTGCTTAAAATGCAAATGTGCAAGAACTCCTGGCCAACCTCCCCATCCCCCAGGAAAGTGCTTAAATGCAGCAGGGCCTGGAGGAGAATGTTAAAAAGAGGGGCTGAACTGCCTTCCTCCTTTCCACCAGGACCCTCACTCACACTGTGAGATTCAACATGCATGACTGAGCAAGTGAGCGGGCAGGCAAGGACAGCGCTCTTTTAACTTTTCTGAACAATGGCTTCGGTTCCCTCCACCCTTCACCATTTCACATCCTCCCCACACCCACTCAGAGTGGAAAGAAACCCGTCTTTTTTTCCCCACTTCCACAGCTCTGAACCCATTTTTCAACAGGACCCCTGGATCTCATTTCCACCCTGGGGAAATTGTGACTCTTAACAGATCGAGTTTTTTTTTTTTTAAGTTCCATTTTCTTCAGTTTCTTTCAATTTCCATTTTGTTGACAGTTTAAAACCGAAAATTATATAAATCTCCAGTCCAGTCACATTTCTAGTAACAAAACATTTAGAGGTCAGTAGTAAACCTTATACAGAATAAATTTGTAACCATGAGCTTACTCACAGCATATAGGATGCACTGAACTCTATACCTTATTTCCTCCTAGAGTACAGACAGCACCTCCTACTTTGGCATGTACCCAAACACACACTGCCTTCAAAATAATTCACAGATACAAGGTTTTTTGTTTTTGTTTTTTTTTTTCAAAAACATACTTCATATTTCCTCTTTTATTATATAAATATCAGTTTAACCTTTTACTGTAAGAATATAAACGTTTTAAGAGGATCTTTGTTATTATTTATACAAATTCACAAACAGTACAATTAATTGATAAAGGTCTCTGGGTTTCTTTAACTCCATGGTCTCGCATGTTGCTGTGGAGGATTCTAAAAAAATAAACAAACGAACAAAAACTCCCAACAAAAATATACAACCTACTCAAAAGCGATTTTTTTTAAAGCCACAAGTCCCAACCCCCACCAAAATAAAGAAAGCCATCTATTCCTCCATTTAGAAACAGATTGTTGTAAAACCCACGAACTCCCGGTTTATTAACAGAGATAAGACATGAGTTTCAGTCTCCTCCCCTTCACGTTAGAGCCCCAGGGGCTCCGCAGGCCAACTCTGCTCCTCCGCTTCCATAAGGAAGCCTCACCGTGTGACCTTTTTGTGGGGAAACTTGGAAGAGGGTGAGGGTAGGGCAGAATTTGCATATATAATAATCATTTTCAAGACACAATCTGCATCTCAAACAAACGAACAAACAAACAGAAGTTCGACTCTCATTTCTTCCACACATTTGTGCTATAAATTAAGTCAAGATTTACGAACACCGTTGGGCCCTCAAAATCCCAATGGGCAGGGAGAAAAAACGATAGCCAGAATGTGGAAGCGGGACACATTGGATGGATGGGGCTTGGGAAGAAGCCAAAACAAAAAAGACGTACAAACCCAATGGGCATCTTTCCAGTCTAGGCACAAAAATGTTTCAGTCTCAAAATATCTCTCTTGTAGAATTCCAGGGCTTCAGAGAAAAAAGTAAACTAAAACGAGGTAGCCAGACATATATATATGTATATATATATATATAATTTATATATATATAATATATAGACTATATTCAGCAGAAAAAAAAGGACCGTGATTTCAAATTTCTTCAAAAAACAAAAACACGAAAAAGAAAGACAATTAAAAGGAAATGAGCGTGAATAGCAGAGTACTGTAGGAGAAGTGATGAGAAGAGCCTGGGATTAGTTACAAAGTGGAAGGAAGAAGGGTGAAAAGGCCGTGGTAGTTGGGTTTGCTCTTTATACATTTCAAAATAAAAACCAGATCACAGTATTCAAATGAAAGCTTAAGTGAAGGCAGACATTTTCCTCAACTCCCCAGGGTCTTAAGGACTAGTCACTCCCCACCTCCTCCCCTGTTTCCAAATGCAAAGCAGTGGGGATACAGTAGCTCAAACAGTCCTCCATCCCCCTGCAGAGAGGAGTGGGTGGGTAAGTAGCTGAATCCGTCCCTTCATCGTCAGGGGAAACAAGAGGGGAGGAAGGTAGGGGTAGCAGAGGAACCCCAGATGCAATGGGAATGGGCGTGTAGTGGGCCGAGGTGCCGGAGGAGGGAGAAAATGAGACTGAGGCTTCGTGTCCCTGCCCCCATCTCATCCGAGGCAATGATCTCTGTGTAAGTGTGCATGTCGAGTGAGGGGGGCGGGGGGCGTGGTGGTGACCCGAGGATGAACAGGGCGGGACAGGGGGAGCAGGTGCCGCCGCCCTCACCTGACCTTCTCACTGTCCGTCATCTGCCAGAGTCCCAGGTTGAGTACCTTGAGGCAGGGGAGCTGCGTGATGCGCTCCAGGCCGCGCTTGGTGATCCGGGTACAGCCATACAGGTCTATGCCGGTGAGCTGGCTCAGGTGCTCCGCGATCAGCTCTAGGCCCTTGTCTGTGATGCGCACACACTGTCCGATGTTGAGCGTGCGCAGCCCATGCATCTGCCGCACCATGCGGTTGATGCCATCATCGCTGATGTGGCAGGAGCAGAGGGACAGGGACTTGAGGCCATCCAGGCCCTGGGCTATGTAAGCCAGGCTCTGGTCCCCCACCTTGTCACAGAAGGACACATCCAGCCCTGAGAGGCGCAGGCTGCCCATGGCCAGATGCATGATGCCCGTGTCGCTGATGTTATCGCAGGAGCGCAGGTTAAGGCTGCGGAGGCTGCCCATGTGCGACAGGTGCAGGAGGCCCGCGTCCGAGATGCCCCCGCAGAAGCTGAGGTTGAGGAGCCTCAGACCCGTCAGCCCCCGGGAGATGTGCTTTAGAGAAAGGTCGGTGAGCTTCTGGCAGTCCTGCAGCGTGAGCTGCTCCAGGCCCAGGCAGCCCTCGGCCGCGCTGCGCGTCATGCCGGCCAGGTGCCCGATGCCCACGTCTGAGAGGTGGCGGCAGCTGCGGAGATTAAGGCTCTTGAGGCGCTGCAGGCCCCAGGCGATGAGCAGGAGGCCGGTGTTGGTGATGTTGCTGCAACCCCCCAGCTCCAGCACCTCCAAGCCTTTGAGGTACTGGGCTATGCGGCCCAGGCTGCTGTCGGTGATCTGCTTGCAGAGGCTCAGGTTGAGGGCACGCAGGGAGCCGATCTCCTGCACAAACGCGTGGCCCAGCCCGTTGTCAGTGAGGTTGTAGCAGCCGCTTAGGTTGAGACTCTCGATGTTGGCCATGCCCTGGATCACGTAGCTGAGGCTGCGGCGGAGGCTCAGGATCTGCACACGGCGGATACCCCGGGCCTGCAGGCTGGGGAACAGCGACGGGTTGGCCCGGCGCAGGTGCAGCTTGGCCTCCACCCCCCGCCACACCGACTTGTGGTAGGCGGCGTCCCGCCAGGCCGTGCACACCTGCGCCGCGCGCCCCTTATCCCGGACGTCCAGGTAGCCGAAGATCATGGCCAGCAGCTCGGGGAACAAGCACGAGATGTGGGTCTCCATCTTCCTCCTCCCCCCTCCGCGGCGCCGGGGGGGAGGAGGCGCGGGCCCTGCCGCTCCTGTCCCGAGAGGCGACAAGAGCGGTTCTCCCCAGCCGCTGCCGCCGCCGCCGCCGCCGCCTCGGGCCCAACGGACGGCCCCTCCCCGCCTTCCGGCTCCGGCCGCCGCCGCCGCTCCTCCTCCTGGTCCGTCCGTCCTTCCTTCCTTCCTGCCGGCTTCGCCTCCCTTCCCTTCCCTCCCCCCGCCCCGGGCTCCGCTCGGTCCTCACATCCCGGGCGGGGAAGGCGCCCTCTCACTCACTCCCGAGCCCGGCCGGGCCGCCGCCTCCGCCGCCTCCGCCGCCTCGGGTCTAACCACGCCGCGCTCGGGCCGCGCCGCTCCGCCCGCTCCGCCGCCGCTCCCACGCCCCCTGCCGCATCCTCTGCCTCCTGCTACTGCCGCCGCCGGCCGCCGCCGCCGCCGCTGCTGCTGCTGCTCCGGGCCGGCGGGCCGGCCGGGGGGCCCCGGGGACTGCGAGCACGGGCTCCGGGCGCCGAGGAGGCTTCCTGCTGCCTTTGTCTCTCGCCCGCTTTTCAAACCTCCCAGCCCGGGCCGCCCGCACTCCGCCGCCCAGGCGGGGGGACCTGGAGGCCAATCCGGGCCACCGGGCGCACGTTCCTTCTCCCCCCGCCGTCCGCGGCCAGTTGGGAGCTGCCGGCCCGGGCACGGAGGACGCCACGGCCGGCGCGGCCGGAGCGCGGCTCGGCGCCGGGCCGGGGGCGAGCAGGCGGGCCGCGCGTTTGGTAGAGTCCGGCCGGACCCCTCTGCCCGACTGTTCCTTCGCGCGTCCCCTCCCGCCGCGCTCCCCCCCGCGCGCGCCCGCGCAATGGTACGAGCCTGCGCTGCCGGAACTGTCGGAGCCGTTACCCTGGAAACCGAGTTCTTCCTAGTCTGGGCGCCCGGATTTTTAACCCTGTAAACGCCATTTGAGAGCAGCTGTCAGCTAGGCTCTTCCCCACCCTTCTCCTTTTCACCCCGTAGCCCACTGTTGAGCCATTCCCTTTCTGGGCCACGCCCTAACCCCGTTCCTTCTCTTTTTCTTGGCTGCTGACGTCTGCGCAGTCTTTTCCCAGAGTTTACCCCTACCATTCCTGACCCTTCCTTTACATCCGTCTCCCTTTATTATCCTGGCAAGACCCTCCTCCCAGTGGTAGTACTCAATAATCATCACTCCAACTCTCCTTCCTTTTTTTTTTTTTTTTTTTTTTTTTTTTTACTGTTCCTAATGCCCCTTAACACGTCCCTGTTATCACACCCCCAGTCCTCCCCAACGGGGCTGCTTCCTACGATCCCTTTCTCTCCGGTCTTGTGCCTCAAATTACGAAGAAACTCGGCTTTATTCATCACTACCTTAGCTTAACACTGACACTCCTCAGCCCTCAGACTAGCACTACCCATTCCTGCTCCCTTCTAGCATCTTCTGGTTGTTTCCAGACATCAACGCGGTACTTTAAACATCAAAACTTCCCTCCACTTCCGCACTTTGTTGCTAAACTGTGGACTGTCGGGAGCGGCACGATGCCCTCGCATCGTGTCAGCTTGCTTTGCGCTTAGAAGGGAGCAGCCGTCCCTAAGCCTTTTGCTTTATGGTCTTTTTCCTTCTCACCAGCCTCTTGGACTATAAATTGTATGGACAGTTGTACTGAGAGTATATTTGTATCTGCTAACGCAGAGATACTTTTAAAATAAAATACAGCGACTATTGGACTTGGTTTAAGGGGCTGCAAGCACATGTCTGTCGGTTTATAAACTGGGTTTTATGGAACCAGGGCAGTGCTCTCTTTTAGAATGTGGCTCCTGGGTCTTAAATGCCCACACAGACGATGGGATTTCACCATTTCCTTTTAACTATCCCCAAACCAAGAATCTTCAGATCAGAGAAAATGACCCTCTGTACTCTTAATGAACTTACGGCTCCATACAACATGACACAGGACAATCTGATGTATTTATCAGAAAAGGAAAATGGTTTTATTGATTCTTTGAGGACCCAAACAAGATTTTGAATAGGTTCCCTATTTGGTATGTGAGATTAACTTTTGGCAGCCTCTCTTTGCTCAAGAGACCAACACTAGACCAAGTATATACAGATTCACTAATAAGCATAAGACATTTTAGACCCCCCCCACCCACACACCCACCCACCTCTCCTGTTCCTAAATCAGGAAATGCAGAAGCAAAAATTCTTACAAGTTTCCTGCTTCACCCACATTACACATGGTGTGAGGCCCATAGATTTTTATAACCTTTCTGAAATGATAGACTGTACTGTCACCTAGATGCCTCAGATGTGCTGTGGCAATAAGATGTCACAATTCCAGGCCATACCTGAGCTAATACTCTTCTCCTAGAGTGTTTCCGGCTTTTTATTTTTCTCAGTCACTGATGCCTGAACTTTTACCTTAAACTCTACATGAAAGTCACTTTTATTTGGTTGTCGTTCTGAGGATGTAGAGGTGTTTATATTGATGTCAGAGTATGAATCCCAAACACCTTAATCCTACTGAACACAAAACAAAGTGCCAGACCACACATGGGGCCAGGGGAGTGTGTTTGTAGGGGGAGCATGACCTGAAGAAAAGTTGCTTAGTGGTTTTCCTCCTCTAGACAGACCATTGTTCTCAAGTCTAAGAGAGGTGCCTCATTCAGAGGTGCCTAGAGCACTTTCTCTAGAATCTGGCCACTTGATTCTAGTTCTAGCAAAATGTTTTCTTGAGTGGAACTCTAGAATTTTATTAATACGGAGGCTTTTGTTTAAGACATTCAAACATTTCAAGGATTTTCAGTAATACGATTGTTTTCACATTCAGTAAATAGGAAAGTAAACATTAAGAGGCATCTCAGGAAATGAACATCAGTGGAGAAAAAGAGGTGTGGCATCACAGGAGCCCTGTGTTGTCACATGGTGACTTTGTACAGCTTTGAGAAAATGTGTCCCTTTTTTGGCTCTCTGTTTCCTCATGTGACATGAGGGCAGTTTGACTGGATAATCTTCAGGGACCTTTCCAAGTAGTAACACTCTAGGAGACCATGAGCCTAGATCAGTCCGTTGTCTTCTCAACCCTGGAAGGTATGGATTATTCCTAAGGCAGTTCAGAGATTATTTTCACATGCAGTAGCTTCTTGGGGGTTTTGGTTTAGGTTCAGATTTGGGGCACAAAAATGCATGGAGGGTGTCGTGGAGCAGAGACCCTTGTAACCTGAAGAAGATGTATAACGATGCAGAAAATCCTGTGGATAACCATTCATTTTTTCCCCCACCTTCCTGAATTTTATTGAAGAAAAAGCAGTGATGGTAAATCAGTAGAATGTAGTCGATTTTCTGGTATTCTTCCCTCGAAAATGTGACACTGGATTTCCAAACACATGTCAGAGCATACATGGTTCCCAATTTACTAACTGGGTGAGAAGCTGAAATCCTAAAGTGTTCCCCAGTCTGTGGTCTGGCTGTGGATCTGCAGTAATTGCCTGACCGGCTACTGTGGCTTCATGAAGTTTTGTCTGTAGCTCTCCAACCTCTTCTATGTGCAGCAATCACAGAATTGGAGCAGTTTCATTAAGAACTGCATTTCCTGTGTCAAAACCAAGAGTATGTTTGTCTAAAGCAAGAGGAAAGCCCTCTTTTGTTTGATTTGCTGTAGCAACTGCATCCTGAACCAAAATGCGAATTGCCTTAAGCATTACCAGGTAGCCATCCTGACCGGGAATCTGAAGAAGGTTACCCAAAGCCATTACACCAACATTAAAGTCAGGATTATTTACATCCAGATGGATCAATGCCTCTACACCACTGGCATTTTTTGTATTCTCATGTCCTAAGTCCTTGTATGTTTCAGCATTATCTCCAGACTCAAGTCCTACAGCTAAACCAAGAACCCGGTCAATTGTTTCTTGCCCATCTCGAATCTTGAAAGGACAGTTAACATCTCTGAGATACTTTTCAAAGAACTTGGGCCAGTCACTACTGTGGATATTTCTTCAATTACCTCTGCCTTCAATCTTGTAGTTTCTGATTTTCTGGTCTTCGAGCCAAACAATCAAGTTTCTAAACTCTGGTTCATCTTCGTGGTTGAAGCCAGCAGGGTTGTGGTAGTCAAGGGCCATAAGCTTGCCTTGGAACATGGTCCCTGCTTCTTGCTCTAGTTCCCTGGGCTTCTCCTGGGAGTGGGGGAGGCAAGAAGGAACAGGCAGTTCAAGTACATATTTTAAGAGCTTGTTGAGATTTTTGTGTATTATTCAACAAGTTGCAACCCGAAAGAAGTTTTTTTCTGAATGTAAAGAAGCAGAAATGATAGCCTTGTATAGGAAGTCTCTGCAAAACTTTACCAAGAATTTTTAAGGGACAAGATTTGCAAATAGGGTGTGTTTTTCACCTGGGTGAGGCCTGGGAAAATTGAGAGGCCCAACCCAAATATCAAGCTTACTTAAGGGTGTGTATACTTCCTCATTCAGAGAGGGAAGATCTGGCAGGAAAGATCAGAAGACATCTGTAGCTTTTTAAACTCATTAAAAAAAAAAACATAGATCCAAAACTAATGACCCAGAGTCTTGCTGGTAGGTATTATTAGATCAAAGGAGTTAAAATATTTGTGTGTGTGTGTGTGTGTGTTTTAAGATTTATTTATTTATTTGAGCAAGAGAGAGTGTGTGCGAACAGGAAGAAGGGCAGAGGAGGAGCGAGAGAAGCAAACGTCCCGTGAGTGGTGAACCCGACTTGGGGCTTGATCCCAGGACCCGGAGATCATGACCTGAGCTGAAATCAAGTCAGTCCTTTAACCGGCCACCCCAGCACCCCTGATGTGTGTTTTATATTAACTCTAAAGTCTCCATGGCACAATGTTCATTATATAGCAGGCACCCTGTAAATGTTGCTGAACTGAAATGAATGAGAGTAGTAATAACATAATATCTTTATTAAAGACTTTGGGCATATCAAAACTTCTCCAAGAGTCTGGACAAGCAATAGCAATGGATAGCTGAGGTTTATAAAATGGTACCTTTCCAACTGCTTTCAAACTTCAGGATTTCCTGACAGCAACATTCTCTTCATTTCTAGTATTACTAAACAAGAGAGTACCTTGGGGCACCTCTTGGTTAGAGAATATTAAAGATAATAGTGGGCGAGGACTCAGTTCACTGATTGTGGATAAGAGATTTAAGCAGCAGCAAAGGAACAGATAGCCTGATTTTAAAATGGGCAAAGAACTTGAATACATTTCTCCAAAGACGATCTACAAATGGACAACGAGCAAATGAAAAGACGCTAACCACCGCTAACTGCTAGGGAAACACAAATTAAAAGCACAATAAGATAGCACCCCACACCTATTAGGATAGCTACTATTGATAAGACAGAAAATAAACAAGTGTTGGTGACATGTAGAAAAATTGGAACCCTGACATACTGTTGGTGGGAATGTAGGATGGTTCAGCTCCTGAGGAAAACAGTATAGTGGGTCCTCAAAAATTTAAAAATAGAACTACCACATGTATAATCAGCAATTCCACTTCTGGGTTTATATCCTCCCCAGATGAAAGCAGGGTCTCAAAGAGATATTTGTACATTCATCATTATTTACAATAGCCAAAATGTGGAAGCAACCCAAGCGTCCATGGATGATGATTGGATGAGCAAAACGTGGTCTATACATGCAATAGAACATCACTCAGCTGTAAAAAGGAAGGAAATTCTGGCGCAGGCTACAACGTGAAGGCATCTTGAGAACATAATGCTAAGTGAAATAAGCTAGTCACAAAAAGACAAATGAGTTCACTTATATGAGGTATGTAGAATAATCAAAGTCAAAGAAACAGAAAATAGAATGGTGTTTGCCAGTGGCTTGGGGGAGGAAGAAATGGGGAATTGTTTATTGGATATAGAGTTTCATTTTTGCAAGATGGAAAGTTCCAGAGATTTGTTGCACAATGTGAATATACTTAACACCACTGAATTATATACTCAAAAAATAGTTAAGATGGTGAGTTTTACATTATATATATTTCACTGTAATTAAAAATGTTTAAATAAAATAAACATTTCGAAATAAAGATGTAAATAAAAGGAAAAATAGGTGAAAATTGTTCTCCTTTAACAAATTGCCAGGAATACCCTGAACTATTTGTTTACTTTTTCCAAATTATTAGTTTGCTATATCCTATAAACATGGGCTTTAACCACCACATTAAATAAGGGTTTGGGGTCTGGGTAGCTAGAGCCCTCTCCTTAAGTTGACTATGCACTTTATTTTTTATTTTAATTATTACTATTTTTCTGGGGGAAGGAGTTTTTATTTGGGCAGACCTGGGGACAGGGAGGTTCTGCATCCAAAAGAAGGTGTTGGGCCTCTTGGTGGTGACGCGTGGCTTGTGCTGGCGCCACAGGACCCTCTGGGACAGCGGGGACTTGATCTGGGAGTGGTGGAACTGCCCCAGTGCGGGTCGGAGGCACACTGGCCGCGGACTCCTCCACCTTCTGGATCTGGATCCAGTGGGCGCTCAGGTCCGGGTAGCACTGGTGACAGCGCCCCCAGTGGTCAGGTGCCGGGACTCCCGGTACAGGCCGTGTATGGATGCTGCTCTGGGAGTCGTGGCGCCGCCAGGGCCCCAAGTTCCAAACCCAACGGGGGGGATTTCTCCAACACCTGTCTACACTGGACAATTTCCCGTGAAGACTTCTTCATCTTCTTCCGCTGAGACACAAAGCACCAGAAGGGGGACTTGGCGACCACATGATGAGGTGCCAAGATTCTCAGAGTGCAGCGGCTGGGGTGGGCAGGCGGCGTGCCCAAGCTTCAGGGGGCCGTCCCTGCTCTCGCAGGCACCCACGAAAGGCGACTGCGCAATTTGTTGTCCGAACTGGAAAAACTCAGGAGAGCGAAAGAGGGTGCTACTAATGATCACACTCATACACACACACGCCCCATGAATGGTCACTACCATTCTCGAAACGGGTTGCCATTGGTAATTTTGTAATTTGCAAGTTTTCAGCATTAACTCTAGTTACTTTTTATTTTATTTTATTTTATTTTTTAAGATTTGACAGAGAGAGAGAGAGCATAAGCAAGGGGAATAGCAGAGGGAGATGGAGAATCGGCCTCCCCGCTGAGCACGGGGCCCCATGCCAACTGGATCAGAGGACCCTGGGACCACGACCCAACGGAAGGCAGATGCTTAACCTACGGAGCCACCCAGGCGCTCCGAGCATTAACTCTAATGTCTGTTTTGGTATTTTCAGGGACGTAACCAAAGGATTAGAAATATTATGCTAGAATAATCTTAAATATCACTTGTCGTTTGTAAATATTAACAAAAACCTTAGGTACTTGTTACAAAGCAGATAGATAAAGCAACTCTTAAAAAAAAAAAAAGTGTAAATACAGCTGTTTCCAGGGCAGTGAACATCTATCTAAAAAGGTAGATTTCAGTCAGTACTTCGGAAACGTTAAAACAATTTTTGTGCACTGCTTCGAGCTTTGACATAGAGTTGTGGCAGTGGTGTTTCTGCCTTTAAGGATTTAGGACGGAGCAGTGAGCTGGAGAGCACCTGCTCTCACTGGCGTGTTTCCTGGTGTGTTTCCAGTGCCATTAGAGTGATAGAAATAAAATGTTTTGGTGTAGAGGGTCACCTAGGAAAGCCTAGAATTGCTGAGTAGGTATTGGGGGAGGAAGGTCATTACATAGGGTGGAAACTTATTTAGAGAATAGGCTGAAGTTTTTCATAGTGGTTTAGAAAAAAAATAAGAATACTGTATGACTAGCGGCCCTACATTGTCATACTTAGTTATGGTTCTTCCATCTTGAGGCATCAGTCGGGTTAATTGCAAAAAAAAAAAAAAAAAAGAATAGAAAAGAAAGTCACCTTTTCAAATAATTTTTGGCTTTTTTTCCCCCCTTCGAGAACAAGGAAACTTTAACTCCTCCTTGTCTGGAATTGGAATTCAGTATCCGAAGTCAGGAAATTTGAGTTCGTGGCTTGAACTTCACTACTGTTTTTACAAACTAGATTGCCTTGAAAAAAAAAAATGTTCTTGGGGGCACCTGGGTGGCTCAGTCGGTTGAATGTCTGCCTTTGGCTCTGGTCATGATCTCTGGGTCCTGGGATTGAGCCCCTTATTAGGCTTCCTGCTCAGTAGAGACTTTGCTTCTCTCTCTCTCCCTCTGCCCCTCCCCACTGCTCATTCTCTCTCTCAAATAAATAAATAAATAAAATCTTTATACAACAAAAAAAGAGAGAAAACAGAAAAAGAAATGTTCTTTATTGGCGGTCTTTCTCCTCATTTGCCCAATTCTCTGCTCTCTGACAGGAGAGGTGAATGCACACATCCAGATGGGGATGGAAAAGAAGAGCCATTCAGTGTTCTGCCTGGCCCAAAAAAAGACCCAGGGGCAAGGGTGGCTTCCCTGGGTGTCTTCCTTGAGTGCCTGGGACATGGGGACTCCTTAGATCACCTCTGTTCCCAAGACAGCCTCGTGAGCTCAATCTCCACCAGATTCGGAGTCTGAAGTTGGGCACTGGAATCCCGGCTCTCCCATTATAGATACACAGCCTCTGGCAAAATGACTGAAATTCTTTGAGCTTCAGTTTCCTCATCTATAAAATGAAACTAATTCCTGTTCACAGAACGGTTGTGCGAATTCCCTGAGTGGGGAAGTGGAAATCTGCAGGAAAGGCAGGGCCTTAGTGCAGAACCTGGCACAGAGGAGAGATCTAATAAATGCTATTTTGGCTTTTCTTTGATAAATGCACTGTGGGGTGGGAGGCACCCACACAGGTGTGCCCCCAAATTGTGTAGATAGACTTTTGCTGACAGTTAAACATTTTTTTAAATGTTATTTCCTGTTTTTAAGAAACGTGCAGGTTAAAGGAACAGAAGCAGCAAAAGTGCGAGTGCATGATACCATGATCTTTTGGTTAGAGCAAGCCATCTGTCTCTCTGCACCTCCTTGTCTCCTCCAAAAGTCAGTCACCATTCCATTCAGTCACCGGTAGTCCCACCCTGCTCTTCTGCTAGAGAACATCCAACTTACTGCCTTCAATGTATGTTTTCACGACCAACGCTCACACTTTTTCTTAGAGCAGTGGATCTCAAACTTGAGCATGCATCAGAAGGCCTTTAAAGCCTTCTGAGTCAGGAAGTCTGGGGTGGGGCTTGGTATTTCTAACTAGCTCCCAGGTGATATCGATGCTGCTGACCTGGGATCACAACACCAGCCACCACTGCTGAGCAACTTCCTACTACCCAGTTCTCTTTCTCCTGCTTTAAAACTTCTATTAGGGGGCCTCTGGGTGGCTCAATCTCTTAAGCGTCTGCCTTCGGCCCTGGTCATGCTCGCTAGGTCCCGGGATGGAGCTCCATGTTGGGCTCCCTGCTCAGCGAGGAGTCAGTCTGCTTCTCCCTCTGCCTTTCCCTCTCCCCACTGCTTGCGCTCTCTCTCTTAAATGAATAAATAAAATCTTAAAAAAAAACAAAACAAAACTTCTATTAAGTTATACTTCCTAAAGGGAGAGCCCTTCTTAGTAAAATAAAAATAACATAGAAACAACAACAACAACAACTATGTTTCCCCCACTCATCTTTTATCTTTTAGATCATAAGCTCATGATGACTGCATTTCCCTCCCCCCTCCCCCCGCAGTGATAGAGTGAAAAGAACATAGGCTTCGCTGTCAGACAGATTCTGGCTTAAAATCTTGACTCTATTACTTATAAGCTCTGTGATTTTGGACAAGTTATTTAACGCATCGAGGTCTTGGTTTTCTTGTCTGTGAAATAGGACTAGTGGTTTTTGTGTCTTGAGAGTTTGGGGAGAGTTGAATGGGATGATGCATGTCACCTCCTAGTATACTTCCTGGCCATAATGAAAATATCTAATATCCATGGAGCATTTATTGTGCATTAGACTTTCTTTTAAGGTCTTTACACAGATGGACTTACCTGTTCTTCACAACAGTTAACCTGTATCCCCTGTGGAGAGAGTTCCATTTTACAGCTGAAGAAACTATGGCACAGAGCAGTGACTTGCTCAAGACCAAACAGCTAGTGGAACGGGAATTTGAACTTAGTCTGCATCTGGAGACCACATTCTAAGTCACTGTGCAGGTTGATTATTCCATCTTGCTAGGATGCAGGTTCTGTATGACACCAAAGAAGGACGGGTCCGTGAAAACAACGGTTAGCAGGGAATGAGATAGTGACTGCACTGGGAGCAGTATTGGGCCAGGGCCTGGTGTGGGTTTCATGCAACACTTGAAGACCCCGGTTGGTTAGCTAGCCGAGGTAGGTCAGTATTTATGTGCATGCGTATGTGTGTGAGAAAGAGAGAGCGTGAGAGAGCAAGAGCACATGTGTGAGTGTGCGTGCTGTGGGTAGATACACGGATCATCTGTTTTACACCTCCAGGCCCACAGGTGGACGCCTGGATGGCTCTGGCCCCTGTGGTCCCCAAGGAATGCACTTGTGTGTAATTATGTCCCCCTCTAGTGGCTGCTTCCCCATTAGCCCTTTCTCCATGGAACAGTCAGGCCACTCAGTGCTTCTTCCAAATGAGACTCCTTGAGCCGAAGCTGACCACCTGGGCATGGAGGGCCAGGCTGAGAGAAGAGGAGCGAGGCCCAGGGCAAGAAGAGAGTGGGAGGGTATGAAGGAAGGAAAACCCACTACTGGAAACAATGACTCCTCCACTGCTGGCGGGGAGGAAGGGGAGGCGGGAAAGGCGGAGCATTCGGAGAGAGGGGAGGACGGAAGGTTGTTGGTGTCAAGTGAGGCTCCTACATACCCGTTTCATGAAGTACTATTTTGTGTTTGTGGGATGGGACAGTTACTGCACCTAGACCTCCTTCCAGAGCGTCAGTACCGAGGGCTGGGGTGGAAGCGGAGAAAGAATATTCTTAGCCAGTTTCAATTCTCTTTTCCGAGGGAAGTAAGCACAGACTGTGGGGCTGACAAAGGCTGGCTACACTCCAGGCTTTCACCACCCTGCAATGGAAGGCTAACTTTCCTGCCTCTCCATAGCCTCAGGCTGTGGTTCTTTCTGCCAGCGAAGGTCATCCTCATAGGGTTGTCATATCTTGATAAATATTTTAAAAGGGAAGCAGGGGTCAAGATCAATCTTACTCAGAACTGGTTTGTAACTGCACATCGGGCCTGGGACTCTGCTGTCTAAAGCCTTACTGATCCAGAGTCTGAAGGTGATTCCTATTTTGAAAAGGTACTGGGGCCGAGCCAGGCTTTTCTGGAAAGTTCTATATGGATGAACCAGAGCATTTACATTTCTTACATAATCCCAGACCCAGAGGAGTCTGAGGGACTGGCCCCAGCCCTGGCCGTGTTGCAGAGCTCACAGCCAGCTTCCCTTTTCTGCCAACAGGGTAGGGTTAAAGGTCTAGAAAATAGCCAGAATTAACTCTTCACACCCTGGAAGAAAGATGGTTAGGAGACAAAAATCAGATCTCTACATCATGTGATCCTGCTGTTTTCCCGAATACCAGTCATTCCTAAAGATGTCAGTAACACTAGACACAGGTCTTCCCTCTTCTGGGAGGGATATGAAAACAGTACAAAAACCCTGTCCAAGTGTTTTCTAAATTTGGGACAATTTCTCTCAGTTTCGAGCCCTGGAATTCAGTGAGGTTTTTGATTTGTTGTTTACTTTTTTTTTTTTTTTTCCTTTCACTTACCTCTTCACAGCCAAAGTGTTCAAGTAACTGACTCAGTCAGTGGCTACTGTTGTAACTATCGAGAATTCTTTGATTCAGCTGGCTGAGGGCACAAACTGGAATTGGAGTTGTCAACATTTTGGCACAATGACAAAACAGTAATTAGATGGCACCTGCCTTTTACAGCTCTCAGAGCACCGTGCAGACATTAAGTAGCAAACACTTGTTTGTTTGTTTGCAAATGGAGACAATAAAGCATAGTATAAAGAAATTATTTTCTTGGGGTCCCGGGAACAATTGAGGTTGAGTGCCTCTTTCCCGGGATCTAAAGAACATCTTTGAATTCTGCACTCAGGTGCAGGCTCAGGATTGACTCCTTACTCGATGTGTGCGGTGGGAAGGATAATCAGACGTTGGCAGCAGTACACAGAAATCTGATTTCTTATGCTACTAAGTGGTTAGGATAGCTAATTGATTTAACTGCAATAAGGGAGGACCCGTGAACCTTTTATTTTAGGTAGAGTGATTCTGTGCATGTTAGTAACAAAGTGCTATGCGGAAAATGGAAGACAATCTTTGGGATCCCCTTTCAGCCTAGTCCTCCATTTTTTCTGATTTTAAACCTATAAATTTTTTAAAAGTTTGGCACAGTTTGAAAAAAGTGTATAAACTAAGAAATGTAGCTGACAGAGCTAAAATTGAATTAGCTTGCAGATGATTTCATCAGCAACATGTGTAGTCTGTAATGCATCACTGTAGGGACTGCATATTTGCTTTTATATACTTCATTTAATATCCTGTTTATCATAATTTTCATGTTTATCAAAACATTACATTTATTTTATTTTAAAGATTTTATTTATTTATTTGACACAGAGAGAGAGAGAGAGATCACAAGTAGGCAGGCGTTGGGGGTGAGGGGAACAGGTGCCCTGCTGAGTGGAGAGCCTGATGCCGGGCTCGATCCCAGGATCCTGAGATCATGACCTGAGCCAAAGGTAGAGGCTTAACCCACTGAGCCACCCAGGTGCCCCAAAACATAGCATTTATTAAACACATTCTGGGGGTGTCTGGCTGGCTCATTCAGAAGACCATGTGACTCTTGATCTTGGGGTCGTGAGTTCAAGCCCCATGATGGGTGTAGAGATTATTAAAAACTAATAAATAGGGATGCCTGGGTGGCTCAGTCGGTTAAGTGTCTGCCTTGGGCTCAGGTCATGATCCTTTGCTCAGTGGGGAGCCTGCTTCTCCCTCTGCCTGCAGCTCCCCCTGCTTGTGCATGTGTGTGCACTCTCTTTCTCTGTCTCTCTGACAAATAAATAAATAAAATCTTAAATAAATAAATAAACTTTAAAAAAGAAAAAAAACATTTTGTAAGGTACCCTAAACTGGCAGAAAGTTGTAGCTACTACATGAACTGATACATGAACTAAAGTTTTCCTGTGTAAGATAGTAAGTGTTTAAGATCTGAGCTCTTCTTAATCCTTGACCAACATAAAGAATCATATGGTTAACATTAGATCGTCTTAAATTATCTGCAGCTCTGGGAGAAACTGGCTCTTCAGTTTGGATGCATGGATCATGTTCCAAACTGAGGGTGTGTTTGTTTGGTTGGTTGGTTTTGCTTTTTTAAAAATACCAAGTTTTAGGGGCGCCTGGGTGGTTCAGTGGGTTAAAGCCTCTGCCTTCGGCTCAGGTCATGATCCCAGGGTCCTGGGATGGAGTTCTCTGCTCAGCGGGGAGCCTGCTTCCTCCTCTCTCTCTGCCTGCTTCTCTGCCTACTTGTGATCTTTGTCAAATAAATAAATAAAATCTTTAAAAAAAAATACCAAGTTTTATTTTTTTAAGTTTTTGTTTGTTTGTTTGTTTGTTTTTAGATTTTATTTATTTATTTGAGAGATAGAGGGAGAGAGAATGAGCAGGGGGAAGGACAGAGGGAGAAGCAGGCTCCCTACTGAGCAGGGAGCCCAATGTGGGGCTCAATCCCCAGACCCTGAGATCATGACCTGAGCTGAGGGCAGACACTTAACCGACTGAGCCACCCAGGCGCCCCATACTTTTTTTTTTAGTTTTATTCATTTAAGTAAGCTCTTAAATGGGAGGCTTGGGGCTCGAACTCATGACCCCAAGATCAAGAGTCATATGCTCCTCAAACTCAGTCAGCCAGGCACCCCTCAAGTTTTATTTTTTTATTCTGTTCATTTGAATTCCAAGACAAGGGACGTCTGGGTGGCTCAGTCGGTTAAGCATCTGCCTTCGGCTCAGGTCATGATCCCAGGGTCCTGGGATCAAATCCCACATTAGGGTCCCCGCTCAGCATGGAGCCTGCTTCTTTCTCCTGCTGCCTCTGCCTGCCGCTCCCCCTGCTTGTACTGTCTTTCTCTCTCTGACAAATAAATAAATAAAATATTTAAAAAGAGAGAGAGAGAGAGAGAGATGAATTCTAAGATAAAGCTGAAAAAGGAGAATTGAAGACCTGGAAATAATATTGTCTGCTGTTGCTGTTCTACCATGGGAAAAAAAAAATGGCTCTCAAAAAAAAAAAAAGAAAAGTTGGCGGGAACTAAGTTTGTAGCATTACGCAAGAGAAGGCACCCGGATTACATATAAAAGTTAAACTGCTTTCACACCCTGTACTTAAATGTAAGGGATGCAAATATGTGGCAGCAGTAGGTGGGAGCCTGAATGTTTTCCAAAACATCTCTTCAATATTAGGGGTCCAGAAAGACTCCGAGTCAAGTAGAAAATTCTATTGCGAATGAGTATCTGTGTACCTAGCTCCTGCTTGAGTGGATCTCCTTTTGTCCCCCTTCTGTTCACAAAAAAAAGAAACTCTCTCTAAACATTGAAATAAAATCAACAACAATAACACAGCTTTTAAAAGGCACGTTAGAGATCCAACCGGATTCTATTCCTGCCTTTTTCTGTAGCATATTGATTTGATGTGCTTCACGGCTAAATGGTTCTTGATCTGGGTGATGGTTTTGGGGGTGTATACAATTGTAAAAAATTCAATCAAGCTGTATATTTAAGATTTGTGCATTTTTCTCTATGTTTTGTTTCAATAAAAAACCTGTTTGTTTGTTTAAGTCACAGGGGGTTTCATGGGTCAAGGACAGTTTACTTCTATGCATACAAATTATCCCAAGTTCTGTTTGTTCAACAGGCTGACCAAACAGGTAGAGATTTTAGCAGCAGCTGGTGCCTAGAATTTAACAGGCATGGGGACTTGGCACCCCCCCGCCCCCACCCTCTGTAACCCCACGGCCCCGTCTTACTTGTGATTGTCACTCGGTTCCCAGACCTTCCTGGCCTGGCTCCCGAGGGCGAGGACTGTGACCGTTTTGTTCCTCCTCACCTCCAGGCCTCCTGGTACAGTGGATGAAGTCAGCACTCAACAAATATTGCCTCTAATTCTGATCATTTTTCTTTGGCTAGTATATATTGGGGGTGGGGAGTAGAGTGGGAGAGAGAGGGGAAGAGGACACTGCTTCTGTAAAGAATGGATTAGTGAATGAATCCGTGTTGTGGGAAACAACCGCAGGGGTGGGGTAGGGGGCAGGGGCTGGAAGAGAGAACACAGGCATTTCTGGGTTTGCCTCAGTCTTTGAGAATTGTTTTCTCAACCTTGGCAAAATGCAAGAGTTCTATTGTTCGCTGCGCGCCATTCCATGCTGTTCCCTACCGAGCCAAATCAGGTCCCGTTATGCTTGCTACATTATGCTGTGCTGTTTTCCGTTGACTTTTTGGTTGTTGATATTGGCCTTTTAGGATAGGGTGTGTGGTTTCTCTTCACACAAACATGAACATGTTTACCACTGAAACATTCCTAGGGGTCTGGTCATCTTCAGCTGGGCATTGTGTTTGGGATGTGTTTTTACATTCCGTTCTTGCTTCCATCTGTGGGTGCCCCCCGCCGTGGCTTTCCATGGTTGGTGGGCATGCTACATAGGAGTAGAAAAATGCAGCCAGGCAGTCACGCAAACCATGGTGATGCCGTGTGCCACTGACGGACATTTGTCTGTGACCCAGCAGAGCTTCACAGCCAGCTGTCTTTGCCTGTGACTGCCATCCCAGACAGGGATATCCGCAAGGACAAGACCCTTTTTGCAAATCAAGGACACTCCTTGCTTATTCGTGCCCCAGTGGCGGCGATCCGACAGCAGTCCTGCTAATAATGTTTCCTTGATTTCAACTCGGGGGGCCTGGCCACTGGGCAGTTTTTGCAGAGAACCCTCATTAGAATCTCCCCCTCCAGGGACACCTGGGTGGCTCAGTCGGTTAAGCGTCTGCCTTCCGCTGAGGCTATGATCCCAGAGTCGTGGGATCGAGTCCCACATCCGATTCCCTGCTCAGCGGGGAGTCTGCTGCTCCCTCTGCCTGCTTCTCGCTCTGCCTGCTGCTCCCCCTGCTTGTGCTCTCTTGAGCTGTCTCTCTCTCTGACATAATATATAAATAAATAAAATCTTAAAAAGAGAGAAAAAGAATTACCCTCTCCATTACCTTTCTGAACTATTTTATTTCCGCGGAATTTCTAAATGCTTTTGAAAGTAACAGTGTTGTTTCCTTTTGCTGGTAGAATGCAGATGGCGGGAGAGAGTTGATTTCTTCCGTCATTCGAGTCCCCGCACATGTCGGGCCGGTGCCCCGGCCACAGAGCGTGGTGAGGTTCGGAGAAACCGCACAGCCAAATCATGCCTTCTGACTCAACACTTCCGTTCTCTGTGTCACTTCAGCACGTATCTCGTCACGGGGTTTCTTCTGGCGAAACAAGCTTTTGCACGGGAGTAAGCCAGGCAAAGCCAGGGCCTCTGCGGCCACTGAGTTTGAGGACGCATCTGCCTCGCCCACCATTAGCAGCCTTGTTGGTGTAGGGCCTCTCCCGAGAACCGTTATTCACGGAGAAGCAGAAAGAAGCTCAAACAGGCCACCTGGATTTCCAGGTCCTGAGTGGAATGTGTAACCCCTTTGACTTCTCAGCTGAGAAAATTGGATGAGGCTGTCACCGGAAGAGAACAAATATGGAAGCCCACAATGCTCTGCTCGCAGCCACTTTTATTCCTTTGCATTGAGCACATAATGGAAGGCAGGCGCGCTCTGGGAGGCACAGGGCCGGACTGGCGCGAGGAGTGCAACTGTTCAGTCCGTCCAGCCCACCGCTGTGGGCAAGATACTTTAGACGCCTTAAGCTGGCCGCTGAGGGAGAGATGCAGGCGGGAAGGTCCCCTTCTGGGATCCTCCCGCAAGTGTTCTAATCTTAAAGCTAAATGACTTATGCGAGAGGAAATACAGACGGCTGATCAACATCTAGAAGTGTGTACCCTAATGATCAAAGAAATGCAGCTTATTTATTTATTTTTAAAGGTTTTATTTATTTATTCGACAGAGAGAGAGACAGCGAGAGAGGGAACACAAGCAGGGGGAGTGGGAGAGGGAGAAAGCAGGCTTCCCGCTGAGCAGGGAGCCCAACTCGGGTCTCAGGACCCTGGAATCATGACCCAAGCAGAAAGCAGATGCTTAACGACTGAGCCACCCAGGTGCTCCAGAAATACAGTTTAAAATCGGATGGCCGTTTTTACCTATTATGAGAAAAGACTCTTTTAAGTGGCACTATCCAGAGTTAATCATAATTAACTTCTGTCACTTAAAACTAAAACCTAGTGTGGTGTTTTATTAGGCTTTACTTCCATTAAAGGTTGGAAATCTTTTTTTTTTTTAAAGATTTTATTTATTTATTTGACAGACAGAGATCACAAGTAGGCAGAGAGGCAGGCAGAGAGAGAGGGGGAAGCAGGCTCCCCGCTGAGCAGAGAGCCTGATGCGGGGCTGGATCCCAGGACCTTGGGATCATGACCTGAGCGGAAGGCAGAGGCTTTAAACCACTGAGCCACCCAGGCACCCCAAAGGTTGGAAATCTTAAAAATAATTTATTTTGGAAGAGCCATCAATCACCCAATGTACTTAATGAGCCAGTTTCCCTGGGTTGGTTGACTGGTCAGTAGATGCCAGAGATGTTAGGGCTGCACAAGACATTAGGGATTGTATAGTTCAGCGTTTTATGACGTCATTGAGAAATCAAGGACTCAGAGCAACTGTGTGACTTGTCCAAGGTCACACAGTCAGCAAGAGCCAGGATTGCATTAGTAAAATATGATAAGCTAGTATTTAGATCTTGCTGTAGGTAAAATAGCTTAGTATGGGATTAAATTTTTTTTTTCTTTTTTAATAGCTTAAGAACATTGTGCTTTACCATCTTTCCAGACAGACAAAATGTCTTGGACCTCGAAGAACAGGAATTTAGGCATTGTTACCCTCACTCAGTCTGTCCTCATATGACTGAGTGACTGGATATCTCTCTATATTTTTTTTTAATTTTTTTTTATTTTTAAGATTTTTATTTATTGATTTGACAGACAGAGATCACAAGTAGACAGAGAGGCAGGCAGAGAGAGCGAGAGGGAAGCAGGCTCCCTGCTGAGCAGAGAGCCCGATGCGGGACTCGATCCCAGGACCCTGAGATCATAACCTGAGCCAAAGGCAGCGGCTTAACCCACTGAGCCACCCAGGCGCCCCATCTCTCTATATTTTTAATGAGGATAGCAATTTATCAATAGTTGAAGTCCCCCCCACCCTTTTTTTTTTTTTTTTTTTTTTGGTGAAGATTTTATTTATTTATTTGAGAGTTTGAAGAGAGCGCATGAGCAGGGGGAGAGGCAGATGGAGAGGGAGAATCAGGCTCCCTACTAAGCGGGGAGCCTGATACAGGGCTCAGTCCCAGGACTCTCGGATGGTGACCTGAGCCAGCCAGATGCCCCTACAACTGAAGTCTATTTGACTGTCTTAGAAACCACTTAAGCAACTATAAATAAAAATGGAGTGTTGACAGTCCAAAAAGGGGGTTTTCTTTCTGATGGGTGTGGAGCCTCGTGACCTGAGCTGAAACCAAGAGTTGGATGCTTAACTGACTGAGCCACCCAGGTGCCCCCAAAAGGGGGATTTTCTACAAGTACAGAGATGGGTCTCATACAAGGTAGCATGAGAGTTGTAAGAGTTAGGCTAAGGTTAGCTTCTGTACAAACACCCAAATGTGATCGGCTCTAAAGCCATTGAAGTTTGTTCCTAGCCCAAGTGAAAGGCAAAATGCATGTTCCTTATTGGCAGGCTGTTCTCTGAGTGGTAATTTTTGCAGCTGGGCTTTTCTGTCTTAAGGACTCTGTCCTCAGCCCTCACTTGGAAAGCCACCATGCTTATCTGCTTCAAGGTGAAAGAAGGAAAATGAGCATGATGGACTGCTTGTGGGTGGATTTTGTGGGCCTGGAGTGGAAGTGGTAGACATCATTTCTTCTAACATTCCATTAGAAAGAACCCAGTCACATGACAACATCTTAGTCCTTTGGAGGCTGGAGGACGTAGTCAAGCTGTGTGTGGTTTCAGTGACGAACAAGTGAGCTCTGCTACAAATAGCTTTCAGGGTCTGAAGTGGGAAGACAGAATATGGCGGTGAAGTAACTTCTTGGGCAAACATATATATATGTGTACATACATACAAACCCAGGAATGCAGACGTTATCGATAATTATTTCTACTATTTTTTAAAGATTTTATTAAATAAGGGGCACCTGGGTGGCTCAGTGGGTTAAGCCTCTGCCTTCGGCTCAGGTCATGATCCCAGGGTCCTGGGATTGAGCCCCCCATTGGGCTCTCTGCTCAGCAGGGAGCCTGCTTCCCTTCCTCTCTCTCTGCCTGCCTCTCTGCCTGCTTGCGATCTCTGTCAAATAAATAAATAAAAATCCTTAAAAAAAAAAGATTTTATTAAGTAATCTCTGTGCCCAATGTGAGCCTCAAACTTACAACCCTGGGATCAAGAGTGACATGTTCCACTGGCTGAGCCAGCCAGGTGCCCCTATTTCTACTATTAACTATATATATATATATTTTTTTTTTTGGTTCATTTTAATGCACATATTTCTGCTGACTCATTCTAGTTGGTAAATGTACTTCAAGCTCTTTGTTTCTTCAATAGTGGGGACTCTTTTTGATCAATGACATTTGCAAGATGGCCAGATCCCATGGATATCAAACCTGTTCCAAGCACCTCATAGAGCCTTGGAGATGAGCATAAAAAAAGCGGGCTCTCCCCGAAGCCACATGCAGACATACTATCATCAATATTCCTTTTTTTATATAAGATTTTATTATTTATAAGAGAGCGAGAGAGTGAGAGGGGAAAGGTCAGAGGGAGAAGCAGACTCCCCGGTGAGCAGGGCCCCGATGCGGGACTCAATCCTGGGACTCCAGGATCATGACCTGAGCTGAAGGCAGTCGCTTAACCAGCTGAGCCACCCAGACATCCTCATCAGTATTCTTTATTTCAATTCAGTAGTGACCAAAGGCAAGTGGTCTGAGGGCCAGTGCTGGTGGTTGGTTCCCACCACTAACATTTGTCATTCTCATGGATGCGTAACACAGAGACCACATGTCCTCCCCTTCCTTTCACTCGGGCTGACCATGTTTTTTCTGCCCCTTATCGTGTTTCTGCTGGATTAGTCCTCCCAGCTGGGCTCCCGGCCCCTAGACTCTCACTTGCTGTTGCTGGCAAACCATCGGCAGTTTTCCCAATACAGATCCGATGATGCCTCTCTCCTGTTTAAATGCCGTGGATAGTTCCTGCAGATGACAGAGGGAAGCCCAAAATCCCGAGTGGGCCCTCAGGTCTTCCGTGGGAAAGTCCCAGTGTGAAGGGCCTGCTTCACCAACAGTTAATGACTTTTTTGCTTTGAATTTTGACTTTGGTTCTCCCTCTGTCTCTCTCTTTTTTGATTTTATTTTTTAAAGAGTTATTTATATCTTTGAGAGAGAAAGAGAGAGAGCATGTGCTCACGAGCACAAGTAGGAGAGGGGGAGAGGAAGACAACCGTGAAGCAGGCCTCCCCGTGGAGTAAGGAGCGCAGTGCAGGGCTTGGTCTCACGACCCATGAGATCGCCACCTGAGTCGAAACCAAGAATCTTACGCCCAACCGACTGAACCACCCAAGCACCCCTCTGGTGTTTTTTTGTTTTTTAAATAATTAATTAAATAAATTTTAAAAGATTTCTTTATTTGAGAGAGAGAGAGAGAATGCATGAGACTAGGAGGGAGAAGGGGCAGAAGGAGAGGGAGAAGCAGGCTCTCTGCTGAGCAGGGAGCCCGTTGCGAAGCTTGATTCCAGAACTCTGAGATCATGACCTGAGCAGAAGGCAGATGCTTAACTGACTGAGCCACCCAGGCGCTCCTATCTTTTAATTTATTTTCAAGTAGGCTCCACTCCTAGGGCAGAGCCCAGTTCAGGGTCCAAACCCATGGTTGATCTCAACTCAGGTCTAAATCTCAGGGTTTTAGACCTTTAGATTTAGACCTGAGTTGAGATCAACCGTCGGACGCTCAGCTGACCGAGCCACACAGGCGCCCCTCTTTCTGTTTTTTATAGTTGAATTTTGGACATGAAATTGTTGTGTGATGTTCTTATAACTCTTGAAGTGTGTCCTGTGTTTGCAGGCCTCTGCACTTCTCCCAGTGGGCAGGTCTCGCTCTCTCATCTCCCCTTGTGGGAATTCTGCCTGTCCTCTTAGCGACATGTTCAAATACCACTCTATCGTGGAGCATGCCCTCCTTTGGAATTAATTACTCTATCTTAGGACCAGTACTTGGATTCAAAAGATAACAATCAGAAAATAGTTGCTACCTGTACCATTATAACACGTTACTCTGCTAAATATTGGCATCTTGTGCATGTTTGCCTCACCCCTACAAGATTGTAAGAATTTCTTTTACTCTTTGAGTAAGACCTAGTAGATGCTCAATAATGGGTACTGATTAGAATTGGAGTCACAGGAAGAATTTCATTTACATTACTTTCTGGCATTTTTCATTGGATCTGAACTTCCTTTTCTCTTGAGCAGCAAATGCAAAATAGTCACACATCTAATTCTAATCATGAAAAATTGCCCCCAACTTCATTACGTTGTCTCCTTTTCCTAATGATAACTCTAAAGACAGTGTGTGGCATTGTCACTGGGATAGAAAAGGTGTATCTCCAGGGGCGCCTGGGTGGCTCAGTGGGTTAAAGCCTCTGCCTAGGCTCAGGTCATGATCCCAGGGTCCTGAGATCGAGCCCCGCATCGGGCTCTCTGCTCAATGGGGAGCCTGCTTCCTCCTCTCTCTCTGCCTGCCTCTCTGCCTACTTGTGATCTCTGTCTGTCAAATAAATCAATAAAATCTTAAAAAAAAGAAAAGAAAAGAAAAGAAAAAGTGTATCTCCCTGGCTGATAGGTGGGGTGTTGGGGGTCTTGGTCCCGGGCCCTGGGATACAGAGTTAGCCGCCCTCACTCAAGTTCCTGTAATAGGCTACATGTTCCCTCTATTACAGTAGCCTTCATTGCACCAAACTTAAATAACGGGAGCCCTTGAGCAAGAGGGCTGGGGCTCCATGAAGGAAGCCGGGGAAAGAGCCCTAAAAGGAAGTAAAGAATCTCAGCAGTGAACCAAAATACTCTTTAACGTGCCCTGGCCTGCCTGAATTTGGTGATCCTGCTTTTTCCCGAAGCAGCCACCCAGCTCAGTTGTATTGAATTCCCCAAACCTGAACCTGTGAGGCCCACGAACCCAGTCTGAAGCTGGCTGGCAGGGAGCCCCGTGGTGGCGACTAAGATGTGGAGGTCTCAGCGCTGGGGACGGCGAGCGAGGGGGCTGCTGGGCTTCTCACCTGGCAAGGAAGGGAGTGAGGCTGCGTCTGAGAGGGACCCAATGCTTTCTGTCGGTGTTGCTCATTAGAAAGCCCTTGGCACTTCTTCCCTTTGATCTAGGAGCTCTTTCCTAACACCATCTGAAGGTCAGCTTGAAACACAGGAGTGGCAGCTCGGGGCAGTGACATAACTTAGAGTGACTGGTTTCCCTCCAGATAAAAAGCCAAGTGTCATTTCTGCATGAACAAGTCGGCGGGGGGGCGTAGTTCAGTGGCTGGCTGTCCTTCCCACTCTGCTGTGGGAGCCCAGCCAGCCAGCCTTTCCACTGCCGTTGTCTGTGCACCTACCTGACCCATGACAGCTGGGGGGCCAGTCGCCGGCACTCACCACTCAAGGCCTCTGGATCCAGAGCGCTGTTTCTGTGACTCTTTCCATGGCAAGTTTCACCTTCCACTTGTTGATAGAAGTGAAACAATCATCCTATCCTTCCAAGTCGAAATTGCCCATGTTTGAAGCCTAAGGCTGGCAGCTTCAGTAATATTCCAAGACGGCAAGAAGACTCGAACGAGGGGAGGCAGTAAGTTCTCATCCAAACTTAGCTCCTGGGATGGAATGACAGAATTGTTTAGAAAAAGAGAAGAGTTAGCATAATTGTGTTCAAAAGTCCATATGTGCAAAACCAGATTTATAAATGGTTCAGAGTGATTATTCTTATAGTAAAATGACTATTGTATATGTAACATATATAATATATAATACACACATGACCGTTCCTTTAAATAACAGTGGCATACTGAAAAGCCTTCGGACACTTGACAAGCAAAATGTCTGCGTGAAGCAGCCTGGAGAAATGCAATGGAGAACAGTAGGAATTTGGGGGAATTAGGGAACCTGTGCACCCCCTCCCACTCACCAAGACATTCATATTCCAAAAATTTAAAATCATTGTGTTAGCCAAAGAGATTTTGTTTGCCAGTTGGTGAGCCTGCTTTTTTAAATAATAAGATTTCCCCAGGTCTTTTTACAATATGCTTCAGTTTGCAAAAACAAGAACACATTTTCTTGACTGCACAAGACACATTTTTATTCTAATAGCCCCTGGCATAGAGGGGTCATCCCCCTGCCCAGGATGGGGAGCCAAAATTCCATTTCTTTGTTTCATTTGCCCTATCCAAGCCAGGGAATTTGCAGAAGTGAGTGGCAGTCTCCCAGGAAAATATTTTTTCCCATAGAACCGGACTCAGTGGAAATAAAGTTACTTGGAGAAAGATGAGACCGCTTTCCCATCAACTCCCCAACTCTCTTGAAACAAAGTCCAAAACCACGGCTCCATGCTTCTAGAACAGTTTCCTATACCACAGTGATGGGTGGCCACCTTCTTTGTTAGAGCATCTTTTGAAATTAATTTATGAGGATTTAGGAGAAGGAAAAATTCCTTTCTTATCATCTGTATGAGTAAGACCTCCGGGGCACCTGGGTGGCTCAGTGGGTTAAATGTCTGCCTTTAGCTTGAGTCATGATCTCAGGGTCCTGGGATCAAGCCCCTCCTCGGGCTTCCTGCTCAGGGGAGGAGCCTGCGTCTTTTTCTGCCCTCCTCCCTTGCACTCTCTCTCTACTCTCAAATAAATATAAATCTTTAAAAAAAAAAAAAAAAGAATAAGACTTCTGGGCAGGAGGGACTGCTCCTCCCACCCCGACCCCCAGCCCAAGTGTGACGGACAAGGAGGGGCCCGCTGGGATGTACCACTTCTGGGAACTGTGCAGGGCCTGGAGTCTCGGGGATTTGCTTTGCCTGGTGTGTGGGATTATTCTCACCGGGTATGAGTGGCCACTTTCACACTTTTCCAGGCACTAGGAGCTGGAGACTTGGGAATCTCTCTTCTCTGAAACACCAAGAACTAGATTTTAGTGTGGAGGCCTCCGGATCTATTTCTGTGTGCCTGTCACCCTGTGTTGTGATTATTATGTCCCTTTTGTGCCCATACTTCCCAGATGGTGAGAAATTTCTCATTGTGAATGGCAAACACGGCTTCAAGGAAGGGCAGTTCTGTATTTTTCTTGAGGGCCAGATTAAAATCTCATGCTCTTACCCCCTCTGATCCTTACACACACACACACACACACACACACACACACACCCATCCTCAGGGCATTATTTCTCCCGCAAATGAGAGAAACAAAAAGAAGACACTAGATGGGAGATGAGTAATATTTTGGAAGCTGGGAATACCCGCTCCAAAAAACACTTTAATTTTATTTCCACCAACTGTCGGGAAAGTAGACCACACAAAAGAATGCTCTGCCTCAGGGCTGAGAGGATTCATTGAGAAAAGCTTGGAAGGAAGAGCTAGAGAGACCTAGAGTCAGAGAGAGACCCTTGGGAGAAATAATTAAGGCTGGCAGGGAAAGGCTATGTTAATTGAGCTGAGAAGAAAGATGAGCATCTGGGGATTCCTTCAAGAGGTTATGGGATTTTCTGATCCAGTCTTTGGTGCATAATTGCATTCATCTTTGGTCACTACTTTAAAAAATATTTTTAAGGGAGAAAAGTCTCTATGAAAAAAAATCCATATGAGAGAAACAACTAGCTATAGGACTAAATGGCAAAAATTGGGGGAAATGTGGGGGCAGTTTGCAGCAGGCAGAAGGCGGTTTTGTCAGATCCTCGTTTCCTGGAGGGAGAAGAGAAGAAACAAAACGCTGGGCCGGCGCCTGGTACGGTCATGTACAATGTCATGTACACATTTAAGGGTACAGCCCATCTAGGCCTTGCACTCCACGCATGGTCCCTCTGTGGTTTGTGCTGAACAACACCCTCCCTCCCCAGAAACCCCACACACCATCAAATAGTTATCCCAAGTGGTTGTCTCTGAGCCTACATTTTTCAACCTGCGTTTCAGGCAAAGGTTTCTTTTTAAATATGAGGACCCTTTTTTAAACTCCTCCCCACAGAAGGTCACGTGACCGCTGAGACTATAGTCGAACTTTCCACTGAGGAAATATATAAAGATCCCCTTAAACCATTAGGTGTTAAGGAGACTTTTTCTCATTTTATTTATTTATTTATTTATTTATTTATTTATTTATTTATTTTTAAAAAGCTCTAGGCCAAACATGGGGCTTGAACTCACAACCCTGAAATCAAGAGTCATGTGTCCTGACTGAGCCAGTCAGATGCCCCGACTTGTTCTCATTTTAAAATATATTTTAAAGGGGCGCCTTGGTGGCTCAGTTGGTTAAGCGTCTGCCTTCAGCTCAGGTCATGATCCTAGGATCCTGGGATCAAGCCCCGCATCAGGCTCCTTGCTCAGTGGGGAGCCTGCTTCTCCCTTTCTCTCTGCCTGCTCTTTCTCTGTCAAATAAATAAAATATTTTTTTAAATGTTTTTTAGGGATGCCTGCCTTCAGCTCGGGTCATGATTCTAGAACCTGGGGATCGAACCCTGTGTCGGGCTCCCTGCTCAGCGGGGAGCCTGCTTCTCCCTCTGCTTGCTGCTCCCCTCGCTTGTGCTCTCTCTCTGTCAAATAAAATCTTTTTAAAAAATGTGTTTTGGGGCGCCTGGGTGGCTCAGTGGTTTAAGACTCTGCCTTCGGCTCAGGTCATGATCTCAGGATCCTGGGATCGAGCCCCACATCGGGCCCTCTGCTCAGCGGGGAGCCTGCTTTCCCCTCTCTCTCTGCCTGCCTCTCTGCCTACTTGTGATCTCTGTCTGTCAAATAAATAAATAAAATCTTTAAAAAAATGTGTTTTGTTGTATAACAAAACATATAGAGAACAGTGCACAGAGCACGTATGCACAACGTAGTACATTGTTAAAAAGGGAACTGCCATGTATCCATTACTGAGGTTGAGAATAGGGCATTGCTGGCACTCCAGAGATTAATTCTCTTATGTCCTATCCTTGTCAGGGTCCCCTTTCCACCCTTGAGGAAACCACTCTCCTGACAGTCACAGTCAATCTTTCCCTGCCCTCCCCATGTACAGATCTCTGAACAATATGGAATCACAGTTTATATATTTCCCCTTGTAACTTGCTTCATTCACTTTCACCAGTGCCTAATATTTCATTAATTGGTCCATCCATTGTTGATGGATATGTGTGTTGTTTCTAGTTTGAGGCATCTTCTTTTTTTTTTTTTTTTAAAGAGAGTGTGTGCATGCAAGCGAAGCAGGAGAGGGGCACAGAGAGAGAGAGAATCTTTTTTTTTTTCTCTTTTTTAAGATTTTGTTTATTTATGAGAGAGAAAGAGAGAGTGGAGGGAGGGGCAGAGGGAGAGGAACAAGCAGACCCTGCACTGAGCCCCATTTGGGGCTCAATCCCATGACCCTGAGATCATGACCTAGAGTCAGAAAACTAACTGACCAGCACCCCCCCCACCCCCGCGCCCCTCCAGTTTGAGGCTCTTAATAGCGCTGCTATTCTTGACAGGCATCCTGGTGTGCACGTGGGCAGACGTCTCCAGCAAGATGGAATTGCTGCTTTATCAGGAACGCTTAAAAAATAAAATGTAACAGCTTTGTTGAGATATAACTCCAGTACCATAGGATCTGCCTGTTTAAAATGTACTATTCAGTGGTTTTTAATATGTTCCTGGGGTTGTGCAACTGCCCCCACAATCATCAGTAACACTTCCAAATGAATTAGTGTCTTATTAATTGTAAGGGTCTACATACCCGTAGACCATCAGGGAGGGGAAGTAGTTGGACGTCTGTATTCCCTCCAGAGATAGTGTTGATTTGTGTACGTTCTTTGGTTCCGGGGCGCCCAGATAAGGAGCCACTGGGTTAAGGCACTGACAGGTAGAAATTTGCCATTAACACAGATACACGTTCCCTGAAGGATTTAGCCTGTTAATTCCTTACAGAGCGCCATGCGCTGCTTTATGGCAGAGGTTCTTAAATTTGGGTGTGCATCAGAAGCACCTGGAAGGCGTGTGCAAACAGATTGCTGGGCCGCAGTTGCAGAATTCAGCAGGTCTGGGTGGGGCTCAAGAATTCGAATATCTAATCAGCTTCCAAGCCATACTGATACCGTGAGTCTGGAGACCGCACTTTGAGCAACCTGGTAGCTGGCTATTACCCTGGAAATTAGAGAACGGAGAGTGGAAGGAATTCATTCAGTCATTCCAAAGATAACAATTAGACAAAAGACACTTAAAATTGTTGGAGGCATTCACAGGCTCTTGTAGCTCAGAGTGGGGCAGCAGGCGGGGAGGGTGGGGAATACGCTTTGTAAATACTACAGAGCCCCAGTCAAGAGGACTTGACAATTGGTTTGGCGTGGAAGGTAAGGGAGAGGGAGGAGTCAAGACGGACAGCAAGGTTTTAGGCCTGGATCCAGGAAGAGACTTGGAGGACAAAGAACAAGCAAGATTGTGAGGAAGAGCGTGATCGATCAGTATCTCAACTGCTGTCCTTGGCTCTCTGGGAAGATTTACCCAGCCGCCATTTCATGGTCAGAAAGGTGACTGATCTCCCGCAGGTCCCATTCCTGCAGATCATGCGAGATTTCCTGGGCGTCGGACGCTGAATGCGCTCGGTGGGAATTCAGTATTGGGGTTCAGAGAGACTTCGTAAATTGAATGAAAAACAATGATTCTGAGGACTGGAAATTATCGAAGTCCTTCTTTATTGCAATCTCTCTCCAACCCTTCTCGAAGCACCTTGAAATGTTCTGTCTTTGACCAAACGCATCTTTCTGGGAAATCCTTCTTCCCCTTTTCTCCTCCTTAAAGCCTACGCGTTCTTCAGGGTCCTACTCCAGTCCTGCATCCTTGAACGATCCTATGAAGGTTTCCTTGGACTCCTCAGGCACTTTGTGGGTCCTGCCTTTCAGAGTAGGTTTCTCGTGTTTCCCACAGCTAGACCCAAGCCCTGCAAGGAGCAACGTCTTAGACATTTTCAGGTTATCATATAATAAATGGCTTTAGAGGCTGCCGCCTACTCTTGCCTTTGAAGAAAAGATAGAAACAAAGCTGAGACCTGGAATCTCCAGAATCTCAATTAGCACTAACAGTAGACCCCCCAAATAAGAAGATATGGGCTGGGCCATAAGGAAGCCTAAAGGCCTCCTTTGTCTCCACAAGAGGCTGGCCTCCCTAGGCTGCCTTCTATTTTCTTTTTCTTAAGATTTTATTTATTTTTTTGAGAGAGAGAGAGCAAGCTAGAGAGAGCCCAAGCTGAATGAACCTGAGCTGGGTGGAGGGGAAGAGGGAGAGGAACAGGGAGACTCCTTGCTGAGCAGGGAGCCCAAGGATCTTGGGCTTGAACCCAGGAACAGGACTGGAGCTGAAGGCAGATGCTTAACCAACAAGTGAGCCCCTCAGCCCTGCCTTCCATTTTCTTGAGAGCTCTCGTCTGCCTGTTGGCCTGGTTTGTCTTTTCTATCCCAACATAAACATAAACACCAGCTCTCTCAAAGCTATTGTTCTATTTCAATTTCCCCAGCGTTAAGCAGCCAGACCTATTCCTTTTTTTTTTTTTAATATTTTATTTATTTATTTGACAGAGAGAAAGAGCAAGAGAGGGAACACAAGCAGGAGGAGTGGGAGAGGGAGAAGCAGGCTTCCACTGAGCAGGGAGCCAGATGCGGGGCTCGATCCCAGAACCCTGGGATCATGACCCAATTTGAAGGCAGACACTTAATGACTGGGTCACCCAGGCACCCTGCCGCCAGACCTATTCTCAATCCAGATATCATTTGGTTGGAGAAAAGTCTGGCTTTTTCCGTCCAACCCTGTGTGTGTGTGTGTGTGTGTGTGTGTGTGTGTGTGTTTATACTAGCAACTTTGCAATCAGCCTTTTTTTTGTGGAGGGGGATAAACATTGCTTTTTGTGCTACTTCCTATAAATCAGGGTGTTATTATCTGACAGTCTTACTAGTCACAGCCTTAGTAATGGGGCATGGAGAAAAGAAGAGAAACAGAGTGAAGAAGGTGTTATGTTCCAGGGACGGGGGAACTACCAACAGGGGAGGAGCAGAAAGATCTGGATTCCAAGCCGGGGTCGACCCTTCCATTGCTGTATGAGCAAGTGTCTTAACCTCTTTATGCTTTAGTTTCCCTATATTCAGAGGAAGGATAATAATGGCATAGACCACACAGAATTTTAATGAAGATTAAATGAAAAAATCGGCTGGAAGATATTTAGCTTAGTATGTGTAGAAAGTGCTCAGTAAGTTGCCTCTAATATGAAGTACTGTCACCACTTATCCACCAAGAACAATTTCTTATTGCCTAGTATACTGGGCACAATGGCGCATACAGAGGAAGTAGGGGAGGTAGGTTTGTACATTCAGAAAATGTTGCATCTACTGGAAGAAACGTGCACAGTTCCGAGGCAGCCTGTGTGGGATGGGGTCCTCACAAGGGCCCAGGAAATCCCAAGTCAATGGAAGGATTTTCACAGTGTGGGATTAATCAAAGACAGTTTTATGGAGGAGGTGAATCTTGAGCACGGACTTTAAGTATTGTTGGAGACTAGAAAGCATTGCTGGGAAGAGGAACAGAATGAGGGCTTGCGGGGAAAGCAGAGCTTGTTCTAGGAGCAGGGGGAGGTTGGAGAAGAGACCCCATAGTGGGAATTTCAGGAGAAGAATAAGATGTAAAGTGAGGCCAGGCTGAGAAGTTTAGGACAATTGAAGAGCTGGGAACCACTGTAAGTCTTCAGATGGGAATATGATGGGAGATCGGTGTTTCAGGAAAACTGGTGTGGAACCATTGGGTTGGACCACAGAGGACTGCTCTGGTGTTCAGGTGTAATAAGGGTGGGCACTTATCTGAAAACGGGGAAGGCCATTAGTGAACTTGGGTGCATGGTAGGAGGTGTTTGCCAAGTGTTTTTAGATCCATACAGAATCTTTCTTGGGGCACCTGGGTGGTTCAGTCAGTTAAGTGTCTGACTCTTAATCTCAGGGCCATGAGTTCAAGCCCGGTGTTGGACTATATGCTGGGTGTGGAGCCTACTTAAAAAAAATAAAAGAATCTTTCCCTATAGTGGCGGAAATGAAGTGGCAGAGGGAAGAGAAGGCTCTGTCACTCCTTCTCCTCCCCCACCTGCCCACACAGAAATCATCGAATCACTGGCAGGCACTGGGGCATCAGTGTAGCCAGAAGGTCACAAAGGGAGCCACTCCCTTCCCCAAGATTGCTAAGAGTGTCTATCTGATGATGTCAGGAACGTTAACAAAATCGCAAAGGTGCTGTTTTTTAAGGAGATTCCACACCCCAGCTTGAACTCATAACCCTGAGATCAGAGTCATGTGCTCTACCACTGAGCCAGCCAGGCACCCCGCAAATTTTTTTTTTTAATATTTTATTTATTTGTCAGAGAGAAAGAGAGAGAGAGCACAAGCAGGGGGAGCAGCAGGCAGAGGGAGAGGGAGAAGCAGGCTCCCCACTGAGCAAGGAGCCCAGTGCGGGACTCCATCCCAGGATTCTGGGATCATGACCTGAGCCGAAGGCAGCCGCTTAACAACTGAGCCACCCAGGTGTCCCTGCAAAATGTATTTTTTTAATCAAACGTTCCATAGCTCCTCCTTGAGTCACACAGAATGAACTGGCCAGTGGTAACCAGGAAAAGGCTCCCATGGAGACCGCTGGTTATTTCTGGGTTGGTTTCCAGGTGTGCGGATGCCTCTTTGGGGCAACAGGACAGGTGTGGGATGTAGCACCATTTCATGTGCGACTCATACCTTGCTTGAGTTCTCAGGCTCTGGGGGAGGTCCGTCCTGAACCCCCAGAGGTGACTTTTGTGAACAGCTAATGACCTTGTCAAAGCCCTTGCCGCGTGTGCTGGGCACCCCTTTGGTTGTGGGGGTAAAGCCGGGCCTCTCGGTCTCAGTAAAGGACATGGCATGGTAGGGTCCAGGATGTGGGGTCACAGCCGCCCTGTCACCTCCCTGTCAGCACAGCAGTTTGAGGAGAGGTGGGCTGGGTAGATAGTTCAGAGTCTGGCTTTCCCTACAGGACCCTGAAGAATGTAAGGTCTCACCCTTTACCATTCTCGGTTCTCGTCCCGGCTTTCCTTCTCCTTACAGTGTTCACTGGACCTGACACACGAGGCATTGACTTGCTCCTGTTGACTGCCATAACTCCAGCCCTCAGAGCAGTCACTGCCACAGACGAGGCCCCCAGTGCACATCTGATGAACGGCTTTAATGAATAAACAAATAACGGACTGAAGAAGTAGGGCAGAGCTGATGTCTGCCCAGCTCCTCCTGGGCCTCTGCAGGTCTCTTCCCCTCCCCTGACCCTCTACCTCTAAAGGACAGAGACCTTGGAGTTCCCCATGCTTCACTGTGTTTGCGGAATTTGATATGGGATTCACCCCCCCTCCCCAACCCTTCTCTGAGGAAATCTGTAGTCAGGACAAAAGGCAGCACAAGGAATTCTCTCTCCCTGTCTTTACCATATTTACTAGATCTTTCTTCCTACGTGAAGGAGAGCCTCCCCTGGTTAAGTCCTGCTGTAAAACACAACTGTGACCCGCAGTCAGGGCTTTCCACATGTCCTATCCATCCCCACCCAGCTTCCCTCCACCCTGGCTGGGCAGAGGCCAGAAGTTTCCACGCTGCCCTTGCCGATGAAACCAGTCGCCAGTCTTGGCTTTTCTCCTCCCAGCTCCGCACAAGGGAAGCCAAGAATGTCAGCCAGGGCAGAGAGCTGGCCCACTGGGCTCTGTGACAGGCCCAGGGTGGCTCACATCTGCCTGTATCTGAACAGAGAGCATCCTGAGGGGTTGTCGTGGGGAGGGGGAGGGAATGGCATACAATTCCAGGTGCCGCATATCTGGAAGGCAGAGAAAGAAGTCACCACACGGGTGGCAGTCTTTTTTTCTTTCCTTTTCTTTTATTTTTGAAGTTTTTAAAATATATATTTTTAATGAGCTGAAAGTTTGATGGAAAGCACAACGTGGTGGGAACAGCTGAGCAGTGATCCCTGATCTGTTTAGGTTTGCCAGGCACTGAGGGGCGGGATTAGCGGCTCTTGGGAAGTTTGGCCCTAGCTGGCCTGTCACTGGGGAGTCAAAGCCACAGTGACCGTTAGCAGGCACGGAGTCCTGTCCTTGGCTCAGAAACGCTCCCCCCCCACCACCACCACCATGTGGCCTCAGTTGAACCCAGGAGCCGCAGAACCAGAAAAGTTTCACAGGAGCTTGACGAAAAGGTGTGGCAGAAGTGAGAGACGCTGGTGTGAAGGGGGCATCCCCTGGGATAAGAAGTGTCACCCGTTGGGAGACAGAACTCTGCTCGCTGGCAGTGGCAACGTGTGAGGCTGTATGTGGGGGCAGGCCAGAGGCATGGTGGTGGGAGGGCAGGTGTGGGGGAGGGAGGAGGACCACAGGGAATAGGGGCAGCTCTGACTCCTCAGTCCCCAAGAAGGACTGGTAGGTGGAGTTGAGGATGTTTGCACAAGCAAACCCTTTGAAGCTCTTCTCTCGTCCTCCCCACTCTGGACCTGGTTCCCTCCCCTCCATAAAGCCATTAGCTTCTGGTGCCAGCCCTATCTCTGCTCCATCTCTCTTGGTTCCAGTCGGTGCATTCACAGACCTCCTGCCCTGAGGGACGGGGAGGATTTATGGGGGGGGAGAGGGTTGAGGGGGAGGGGGCATCCTTTAGAGGAGGAGAGGTCTGTTAGGAAAGCAGGGTGTGGGGAGCTGTTAGTCGGCCGCGCCAGAGGCCGGATCATTTCCGAGCTGGCTCTGCATGACAAAGGGGAAGGAGCAAGTCTCTTCTTTGATCTGCCCCCTGCAGGCCCCGCACACCTGCCTGTTGGTGCTCCCGCCCCAGCCGAGACCTCAAGAAGAAAAACCAAAAGGGGGTGGGAACCAGGCTGTGGCCCAGCTTTCCTGGATCCTGTTCAGGTCACCTTCCTCTCTTGGTGGCCCCAGGACAAAAATATCTCCCAGGCTGATGACCCGAAGCACCTGCCGCCCCCTCCCGGAGAGCCTGGAGTCCCAGGGCCGGGGGAGCCGCTCGGTGAGACGGGGCGGGAGCGGCTGGGAGCGCGTGCCAGTGTGTGTGTGTGCGCGCGCGTGCGTGTGTGGAGTTGGAGGTGTTAAGGGGTCTGGGAAGAAGACTCATTGGAGATGTGGGGTCACGCCCTGGATGGAAGCTAAGGGGGAAACGAGGTGGAGGTGAGAGGGAGGGGGCGTGTTTTTATAGACTTGCTCTAGGATACAGAAGCAAGGATTTTCCGCCTGTTTCCAAGGGCTGGAGAAAAGGTGCTCTTTCGGGGGATACAGACACGGGCGCGAGTTACAAACAGCATAGGCAAAGATGTGGGAAGCTCTTGAGCTACAAGGAAAGGGGTCGTTGCTTCTGGAAGATGGGTCCTGGGCACAGACCATTGAGGCCAGGGTTGCAGACCAAGAGCTCACCGTTGCCGTCAGCGCTCCTGGCCTCCCCTAGAGGGCTACAGTGCAGAGGAGGGCAAGGAGGCCACCTAGGAAGAGACTACCTCACCCGAGGGAGCTTTGGGGACACATGGCATTTCTCAGACAAGTTGCCCTTGAGGAAGTGCAGAGTCCTCACTCTTCTGTCTGCTCTGTTCCCGGTAAACAAGGGCTGGGATGTGGAAGCTTCCTTGGAGTGGGAAGGGTACAGTTGGGGAGGGAAGACTCCTATTGGGCTGTCAGCAAATCCAACTCCTCAGCTGTTCTTAGTGCCTGGAGGAGAGTTCAGGCTGGAGTGAGACACACAGGGAGGAGCGGATGGTGCGGTGGTTTCTTTGGATGTTCTGGAAGAAGGGCAGGTGTGCACTACAGCGACCAAAGCATCTTCCTTAAAGCTACCTTGAGCACACTCTGTTCTGGAAATGACTTGTTTTCCTTTCTCTTTTCTCCTTTCTCAGCTCATTGTTCCCTTTGGAATTAGGTCCTGGGTAGGGTTCCCACAGTTTGGGGTAAGAGACACAAAGGCGACTGGACCCCTGGTGAGAAGAGTAGCAGTAGGAGATGGAGGATGGAAAGAGGCTGAATCTTTTTGTGGGGGGAACAGAACCTGATGTTGGACAGCCCCCCCCACCCAGCTCATTCTCGGTGCTTTTCCCGATCCTCTTCTCCGCAGGTCCTGCCTCATTGGCTACATCTCCACATTGATTCTCCCTCCATTCTCTCTTCTCCAGGGAGCCCCATTTCAGAAGCCAACCGCCCCCGGGGTCTTCCCAGGGCACTGGGGAGGGCCGAGGCCCAGGCCCACCATGCCCAGCCTGTTGCTGCTTGCCGCTGCTCTGCTGTCCAGCTGGGCCCAGCTTCCAGCTGAAGCCAGCTCCTGGTGGTGAGTGAGAGGGGCTGAGGCCCTTCTCTACAACCTACGCCTCTTTGGTAATTAAATGTGGAGAAGGGTCACCGTGGGTTGTGATCGTTCTTTTATTCGTAGGAATCCTAAGGACCGCTTTTATCCCAGGAAAACTAGGACAGCCTTTTGTCTCACAAGCCCCCAGAGCTAAAGGTTCAGCAAGGATAAAGGATTAGTGCATTTGGTTTTTTCCTCTGATCCTGTCCGCTTTCCCCTTTTTTGGGACCTTCCTCTGTCCCCATGGATTGTTAGAAATAGCTCTCGCTTTGCTATTGGATCAGTAAGAACATGGATTTCTTTTTTTTTCCCAGTGGGTACAGGGAGAGTAGAATTCCTATTTGATAAGTCTGATGACCGGATGAGAGATTTGCAGGACCATTGTGCGTGGCCTTCTTTTGTGTTTTTAAGACTATTGTCATGGCCAAGTCAACCTGGAAATGGCCAGCCCTCCCCACCTATCTTGCCATGTCTGGGCCCCCTTACATTGGTCTCAGAGTCTTTTCTTCTAACTGACCACTTTTCTGTTTCTGGTAGAGGATGAGCCAAAGCGAGAGCCCCTGAACAGATAGAGTGGGTTAGGGGATTTGTGGGTGGGATATGGAAGCGAAAACGTTTAGACTAGGTTGTGATGTATGTAAATTGGCTTCTGTTTGCCAGGCGTAAGGGCAGTGTTACTTGACGGAATTTACTGCTCTCCATCACACCCTGCACTTGGGTTAGAGTGAGTGCGTCACCCGCACTCCCTGAATAAGTCATGTGCTCTCCTGTGGAGGTTTGGCTGTTTCAGTCCTCTGCCTGGAATGAATGTCCTCTGCCTGCTCTATCACCCTTCTCTGCCTGCCCGCCATCCTTTAAGACCCCCTTCGTACTCTGGCCATTGCCTTATAAAAATCTTTTCTCCGGCTGGAAGAGCTCTTTCTCTGTCTGATCACCATGGAGCCAGAAACCCAAGTCTAGCTTTGGCCCTTGACCTCTTCCGTATCATCCGCATTTGTGCCTCAGTTTCCTACAGTGCCCTGTGAAGGCAGGGCCTCTGTTTTAGCAGATTTCTTTTCCAAACCCTTAGTACAGGGCCTTGCACACAGAAGGAAAGCTAAATATGTTGAGTGAATGATTTCAGGCTGCACGCAAGCCTAGGCTCACCCCCGGGCCTTCCGTCCCCTTTCTGGATCTCCGCTGTAGGTCATTAGCTATGAACCCGGTGCAGAGACCTGAGATGTTTATCATCGGTGCCCAGCCCGTGTGCAGCCAGCTTCCTGGGCTCTCCCCTGGCCAGAGGAAGCTGTGCCAACTGTACCAGGAGCACATGGCCTACATCGGGGAGGGAGCCAAGACGGGCATCAAGGAGTGCCAGTACCAATTTCGCCAGCGGCGGTGGAACTGTAGCACAGTGGACAACGCGTCCGTCTTTGGGAGAGTCATGCAGATAGGTAAGAGCCCACCACCGACACATGGCTGGCTACAGGAGCCGGGCTCACCTCCCTGGCCTGGCACAGAGAGCCCCCACGAGTGTCTAGGTGAGTTCTCCGAGGCTTGGAAGTGGTGTGCAAGGGGAGTGGGAGATGCACACTGGAAGCAGAGTCTCAGATGGGATGTCGGTCCCCACCCCTGCTAGCGCTCTGCGAGCCCTCTGCTCCCAGCTTCACCCTGTCTGGGGCAGTCCGCCGGCGACTCACTCCAATAAGGTTGCAGAAACAGCAGAGTTGAGTCAGAGTGGATTAGCAGATGTGCCCACCAACACTGACCTTTGTCTCAGCACAGGTGGGCAGGGGTCAGACAGGGGAAGGGCTTTGACAGCATTGGATAGAGAACCGAAAATCGCAGCTCTGAAAGTCGAGATGAATTTTGCCTCTGCCACTTGGACCCTGAGGGAGAGAGAGAAACTTTGGGCCAAATTGGTGATAGCTGTCATTAACCTGACCCAGATCCAGCCCTGACTTTTCATTCCAAAGGGATGTGTGTGAATGTGGGGGAAGGGGACACATCCAGAAGAAAGATGAGAGGCCACCTCTTCCTGGATTCCTGTCCCTTCCCCTCTCCCCCACTCTCGGACTCTCTGGCTGCCCTATTGCTTAGATGGAGGTGTGATTTGGGGTCTAATTGTTTTAGGTCCTTTTGAAATGCAATCTTCCCCTCCCTGGCAAGAAATTGAGAAATCCGGCCCTATTCTATTGGGTCTGATCCCCAGGGCCATAGAAAGAAGGTGTTAGGGCACTGTATTCTCCTGTCTCCCGTTCTCCAAAAGAATTTCCCTTCCAAGGAAGGAGGACATTTGGGAGTTACCTGGGGCTGGGATTTTCCCCTCAAAGAATTATTTTAGCAGCAAGCAGGGTATGAGGAAGGCCCCTCCCTCCTGACCTCTTTCCCCTACCCATATTGACAAGCGAGGAGGGCGCGGGGGAGGAGTATGCTTTGAACCTTGCTGCCCTCGTCCTTCCTCTAGTATCAACTCCAGGTCTAGACAGGAGAGCTCACGTGTTCCTGCAACAGTCTTACTCGGCAGCTTTCCTAAAGGAATGGACTTGGGGTTGAGTGGGAACTGTTTATGATTTATTGATTCTTTTCAAATACACTTAGTATCCAGTAAAGTCTTAGCCGCACTCCCAGCACTGGGTTCTGGGTGTGGACAGCAGGAGGACCACAGGTTTAGAGAGAGGCATCCACAAATCACTTTCAGGGACCTAAAGGGTGCCTGACATCAGCTAGATCCTTTTTGTGTGTAATTTTATTTGAGTGAGGGCCAAAAAGTGAGCTTCACTTGAGGAAAGGAAGGAGTTAGCAGGAATGGAAGTGCCACTGGGTGCGGACTGGCTTGGGGGAATGACTTGTGCAAGCCTACCCTCCCATTCTCCATTCTCCCTGGACCCTATTCTGTTACGAATGGAACTGCCTGCTTGCCTTATTCTCACAGTTTCTCTTTGTAGCTTCCCTGCAGACTTATGCTACCTGGGAAGCTATCCTCCATTTATGCCCTTGGGCCCAGGGTGCCTCTTGGGGAATCAATCCTCTCTGGGGCTCTCTTATATGACTTCCAAGTAAGTCCTCCCTTCTTTGAAGCTGCTGCAAGGGCCCACCACCAGAGGGCAGCAGAGCAGCTTGGAGGGAGCCAGTGGAACGTCGCTCAGCCTTGGTGGGGGCGCATGGCCGCACCTTCCTGGCAGCTGTGTTGAACTACTGAGGAACAGAGAGAAGGTGTGCTCGTGTCCTGCTGCCTCCTGGTAGGGGAACGATGCCAGGTCTCTAGCAGCAACATGGTTGCGGGTTAATTAGCCTTTATCCTTGAGGTGGTTCGGGTTTCCATTCTGAGTTGTTTCTCCTACAGAGAAGCCCCCCACCTTGCTGCCCATTCCGAAGCCCTGCTGGCTGAGAGTAGCACTACTAGTCTGTACTTCCCAAAGGACCCAGTTGCTCCCCAGGAATGCAGAGCTGCCCACCCTCGGTGCCCCAACCAAAAGAGGCAGAGAGCCCTTGCCAGGACCCTAATCCACCTGAGGACAGAGTGGGATCTGAACCCATCATGATAGGGCAGGACGGTCAGAGCCCATAGTGTCTGCACTATTTTGCTCGGATGCAGGCATATTATTTTGAAAGGCAGTTCTGAGGGGCATGATTCAGCTTGGAAAAGCTTTTTTTGCTAGAGCACTGAGGAAGAAATCAGACATATGTAGCCTGGAAAAGACAACACATAAAAGGCCTATCAGTTGTTTTCAAATGCTGAAAGGCTGTCAAATGGGAATGGATTAGACAGCAGAGCTCCAGCGGGTGGAAGTTACAGGGAGGCGTTTTCCAACTGACTATAAGAAAGAACGTTCTGGTGATTAAAGATGATGGGCTGGGTTGCCTTGAAAACCCAGCCGACTTCCCTGAGGAATGCTGTGAAAAGGAAGAATCCCCGTGGGAGGGATGTAGGCTACAGATCCAGGCTCCTCCCTGTCCCAGGATGCCCGGTCAGGGGGTTGAGACTCCATCTTAGGAAGATTTTTCAGGCATGGCTCCCTCACAGAGGGGAATAGGCCCTCCTCCCTTCAAGCCCGTCGGTCACCCTAGCATCCTTGGTTGCTCATTCTCCTATTCTAACTACCCTAGATTAGATAGAGCGCTGGTCTCTGACCACGGATCAGCCCTGACTCAGATGTGGGTCCTGATGGCTGAATCATGAGTGTGACTTCCTGCCTCGTCTGGGTTTTTCTTGTCCTGCTCCTAGTCCACATCTGACCAGAAGCTGACCCCTGGTTCCCCAAGAAAAACTGACCTGCCCAGTCTGGTCTGGTGGCAAGCTTGACTGTGTCCCGCCTAGATGATCAAGAAGGAGGGCAAAGTGAGAGATCCTTCTAGACCAATTGAGGATTGTAGACTGCTTCCGTCTTCACCAAGACAGGATTATGGGATGTCTACTTCTTTTATTTTTATTTTTTTTTAAAGATTTTATTTATTTATTTGAAAGAGAGTGTGTGTGTGTGTGTATAAGAGAGAGCACAACAGAAAGAGAGAGAATACAGCAGGGGGAAGGCATAGAGGGAGAAACAGACTCCCTGCTGAGTGGGGAGCCAGATATGGGACTTGATCCCAGGACCCTGAGAGATCATGACCCCAGCCAAAGGCAGACCCTTAACTGACTGAGACCCACCCAGGCGCCCCTATTTTATTTTATTTTTTAAGATTTTGTTTTTTTAAGTAATCTCTATACCTGTCGTGGGGCTTGAGTTTACAGCCCCAAGATTAGGAGTCACACACTACCGACTGAGCCAGCCAAGCACCCTTTTTGATTCTAGCCATCCTCGTGCGTGTATAGTGGTTTCGCCAGGTGATTTTTTTTTTTTAAGATTTTATTTATTTATTTGTTAGAGAGAGTACAAGCAGGGGGAGCAGCAGGCAGAGGAAGAAGCAGGCTCCCCGCTGAGCCAGGAGCCCAGTGTGGGACTTGATCCCAGGACCCTGGGATCATGACCTGAGCCGAAGACAGACACTCAACTGACTGAGGCCCCCAGGCATCCTTTCATGGTGATTTTTATTTGCATTTCCCTGGAGGCTGAATATTATTTTTTATAAACGTTTTTATTAAAGTGGAACATATATCCTAGGAGTTTTAAGTGGTTCACTAGAGCAATAGAGAGGAACACAGTTCAGAGTTTCTCCTGGAAGTGATCTGGACATTTAGTGGGATCGTGCCCAGTATCCTGTAGCTGTGGTTTCCCAGTGCTCGCGAGTCAGGAGGCAGCATGGATCCCGCGGAAGGCAGAGCAAAACCGTGTGGATGATTCTGGACATTGTAATTCCGGCTCACTTCTCCTCGTCTCTGCCACTGTCTAGCTAGATAATGGCAACAATAAAAAAGACAGATGTGTGGCCCATCAAGTGGTGAGAAATGGTGACCTGTGTTTTTGCTAGGATACAGACTCCTGCTATTGGTCCCATGATTTCTACTCTGGCTCATTCTGTTCGTCCCACATGTCCCATAAACTCCTTAATGCCCACTCTCCCCTCCATTTAGGTCTGCCTCCTCGGAATCTACTGGCCACGTAACCTCCCCTGGAATGGATGTTAGTGTGGGCCAGGGCTGGAGGGATTCATTCTAGTGTGTGAGCTCACAGGGTAGAGGAGACAAATTTCTGCTCATTATCAAGAGGAGTTCCTAACCATTAGAGCCATGGGACGTGAAAGATGCTTCTCCTGACATAGTTTCCCTCCTGGGAGTGTTAGAGGCCGGGCGATGGTGTTGGGGCCGGGAAAGGTGGAAAGAAGGGAAGGGCCTACCTTCTGGCATCCCTCACCCCCTCTCCCGCCTTCTCTTGCAGGGAGCCGGGAGACCGCCTTCACCTATGCAGTGAGCGCCGCGGGGGTGGTGAACGCCATCAGCAGGGCTTGCAGAGAGGGCGAGCTCTCCACGTGCGGCTGCAGCCGGACAGCGAGGCCCAAGGACCTTCCCCGGGACTGGCTGTGGGGCGGCTGCGGGGACAATGTGGAGTACGGCTACCGCTTTGCCAAGGAGTTCGTGGATGCCCGAGAGCGGGAGAAGAACTTCGCCAAGGGGTCGGAGGAGCAGGGCCGGGTGCTCATGAACCTGCAGAACAACGAGGCGGGGCGGAGGGTAAGCGGAGCTGCCCCACCTCCACACGCACGCGCGTACGCACGCACGCACGCGCACACGCGCACGCACACTCACGCTCACCCTGGGCTAACCCGTTGCTCCTGGGCTGAGCTGGGAGCCCTGGCCTGGCCATGAGGAAGGGGGTCGTCCTGACCATAGGGAATCTTACCTCCAGGATTATGGGATGCCTCTTTTTTTTTTTTTTTTTAAGATTTCATCTATTTATTTGAGAGAGAAAGAGAGCGTGAGAGAGAGCCCACATTGCCGACCCGATCCATTTCACGAGGCTCCATTCCCCAGCTGGGCACGTGCCACTGTCATTTTTATAAACCTCATTAATTTCTCCCAGGACGGCTGTCCCTAGAGCCCTTAGGAGAAGCCTTGTCATCAGATTCCAGGCGCTCGAAGTAGAGTTCTTGTCAAGCAGATAGGACAGTTGGAAGTTGAGGCCATGAGACCCAGCCTAGGGTTTATGATTTGTGAGAGACAGAGGGGAAAGCAGAGCTGATGTTTAAGAGTTGGTGTCGTGCGCATCCAGAGGCCTGATCCTAAAGCACGCGTCCACGCTAATGGCAGACACACTTCGCCGCCAGAGGGCCGTGCAGGAGGCCGGTGGGTGCCTCAGGGTCTCCCTTACAGAGAGGCGTGAGGTCTGAGTGCTGGGTGGCACGAGTCGCTCCAGGCTCAGGGCAAGGGGGGACCACAGACCTCTCAGGAAACGACACAGACTTCTTTCTGGGCGTGTTGTCTGCCTTCGGGTCTGTGTCAAGCCAGCTGGCTCTGGGGCCCAGGCAAGATACTGTCTCAAGACCAAAGAACTAATGAGAAACAATGAGACTAGCGGTTTCCTGAGAATAAGTCAATTCAGAAAGTTCATGTTGGTTCATTTGGTGATTCAGTGACAGGATATGGATATATTTCTAAAAAAGTATTTACCAGTTTTTTAAAAAATCGACTTCTGTTTCTTAGGAACACGTACCAAATAAATGGAATTGAAACAGCTTCTCGTGGACTGGGGACCTGTCATGTTGGGTTGGTAGAACATGGCACGCTTGTGGAAACTTGGTCTCGTCAGTAGTGGGATGTCACGTTGAAATTAGAGTTGTTCATTTGCCCACAGCCTTCCTTTCAGAGCCCATCTCCAGAGGCTAGAGCTGTGTGTGGGGGTGGTGTGAATCCATGGGGTCGTGAGTTCTGGTTGTTGCTCTGGTTCGAACCAGGGCACAGAGAACAGCACTGTCTTAGATGAACTTCCACTCTGAGGACATCTGTGGGGCCACCTCTTTCCCCCACGACTTCCTCTCTGTTTGGCAGCCTGCATGCCAGGCTTTGGGGATCTAACCGTGTGAGAGCCTGGTTTAAAAACAAAACAAAACAAAAAAAAGGTTACGATCTTCACTTTATCCCCCGACTGGCCAAATTCTATCCATTTTTTTTTTAAGATCCTGGTTCAAATACCCACTATTCCCTAAAATCCTTCCCATCCCCCATCATGAGTAGTCTCTGCTTCTGAACTGAGGGAGGTTGATTGCTACCTTTTGAGGTACAGCCTCCTTCGCCTCCTCCCACTGGCTGTATCTCCCTCAGCTCAGGGATTCCGTCCGTCCGTGGCTCCTGGCAGCACTCTCACCGTGCTTTACTCGGGTGGGTGGGTGAGCACATGCGAATCAGAGCAAAGGTCCCACGGTGCCGCCTAGGAAGAGGTCAAATTCATGGAAGGCTGTTTCCTGTCTCTGCTCTGAGCTCTCCTTGGGGCGTTGTGGCAGATGCTGAGGTGACTAGGCCTTCATCCTATTCTGGGCTCCATTTCAGTCACAGTCTTGACCCCACTTCTGCTGGCTCCTCGTTTTATTGCCCTTAATTGTTTGTTTGTTTGTTCTGGCCCTTATCTTGGCCAACCTTCCTTCCATCTGCCTTGTTTCTCACTTACACACCTTCCCCATCTTCCTCTGTCTGTCTCCCTGCCTTTGGGCCCCCTTCCCCCAGTCTCCACACCTCTTCCACAGCCTTTATCTCTCCCTTTGCTTCTGTCTGCACCAGGTTGGGAATTCCTGTCCCTCTTTATTTTTTATCCGCTCTCCAAGAAGCAGGCCTCCACCATCAATCACCATCTGAGGCCAAGGTACTCACCTCCCACCTCCTCACACCTACACAAAAAAATTCCGTAGGGAAGACTAAAATAGTGGCAGGAATTGAAAATTCCCTGGATTTGTATTTTACAACCAGTTAAAGGTTTTATTTTTAAGTCATCTCTACACCCAACACGAGGCTCAAACTCCCAGCCCCGAGATCAGGGGTCGCAAGCTCCACCGACTGAGCCAGTCAGGCACCCCAGCCAATTTTTTTTCCCCCTAATGGAATATCTAGGATCTGACATCTTGGCCACAGAGTAAATCTGGGGCATACTTTGCAGGAAATTTCTCTTGGCCTTTGAGAGGCTCTAGTAACCCCATTTTAGACATTGATGGCCAGAGCGGTTGGTTGATACTGCCTTGTCACTCAAGGGCGTAAGCATTTTCCAGATAAAAGCTGTCTAATCCTCATGACATTCCTATCAGTTACAAAGCTCAGTCACACCATTAGACAGCGCAGAAGAGGGACTTAGGGCTTTGTCAGGAGGCAAGATGCAGAACTAAGAAAATGTTTTAAAATTTTGCTTTTATTGCTTTTCCAGTTGGCAGGAAAGGCTAAAAATTGGGATTTATTTTTCTACCTTCTCCTGTCAGAGGAGCTTCTCTACATTATCAAGAGCAAATATTTAAGAATATGACTGTTACAGTGTCCTTCTTCATAGGGGGGGTGGTGGAATGAATATCTTCTTAGTGAAGATCCATGACACTCTTTCCTCTCCGATTTGTTTTACAAAAGCTCCTGTTTTTCCTCTGCGGTGTCCTCTTCAGCTCTCCTTCCTCAAATCTCCCTAATTGTTGGCTCCCAGTAGAGATGCTTATCCTGTCCCCTTGGTCACTTAGTGGCAGGGTACACAGTTTTAGGCTCTTAATGTTTCCTGCTTCCAGCAGCGCCAGATGCCTGACCTCCCTCTCTAAACCAAGGACCATTTCCAGAGGAATGTCAGGCCCCAGCTCAGACTGGGGGGGATTTTTGCCAGAACAGGGTAATTGCAGACCCCGTCTTTGAAGTGCCTGTTGGAATGGGGTGTTGGTTCCTTTATGCCATGGACCTGGAGCTGCCAGCCCAGTACTGGTGCCTTTAACCTTGGGGAGGAGCCTCCGTCCTTCTCTCCCCTAAGCCGTTTTTAAGCCTCAAGACTGGAGTGCAAAAGGGCTAGTCATTCTGACTCCCTTCTGGGTGGCCCTGAACAGAATATTGAGCCTCTCTAGAGCTTCAGTTTCTCCAGCACACAACAGTAGGGATAATTCCACACCACAAAAAAAGAAAAAAAATCAGGAAGAGTTTTGACAATAGTGATATGAGCTAATGATGGTGAAGCTATTTCTTGCACCTGCAGTGGTGTCTGCACAGTGCTGAATAAAGACACAATCTGGGGACTCTTGAAAAGAAATCCGAGAGAAACCCTTGAAAAAGAGTCCCGACTCAGTCGGTGACAATGGCTGTGGCATAAGAAAATGTTCTGCAGCAGGCTTGCATTTTTATCCCGCCATCTGTACTTCCGGGCCTGCTGCCAGGGCCGTCGGACACAATGCATCAGGGTGCTTTTCATTGAAAAGCACTTTGTAAGCGGCATTCTGGTCGACTCTTGCTTTTTAAAAAATTTTTGATTTGGGATAACCCAAGTTCAGATCCACTCCACGTTGTTGTGGTTCAGTGGCTTTGAGATGGGTTTGTTTTCAGATGAATCACCGCTGTTGGTGGGCCCAGCGACCCACTCTTGCCCGGCCCAGGGCTCCACTCTTCTTCTTCCCTGCTCAGCCTCTCCAGGGGGTGCCAGGCGCAAGGAAATGGTCTTGTTCAACAGCCCCATGTGGTCTGTGCTGAGGTCCCTGTGACTCCGTGGAGTTAATGGCCAAATGTTAACACAGAAAAGGGGGCCGTTGAGTTCTTAGGGGATCTGGCGAAGTCACGAACAGCTTTTGGCCAGCCACCGCCATGCAGTTTCTGTCACGGGCTGGTAGTACAACTGGATTTTTTATTATAGCCCCTGACTGTACTCTGTCTCATGCAAAAGCTGGACACAGTTTGTTGGTTTGTATTTGTTTATTTGAGGCTTGGTTCAAGATAGAAATATCCTTTTTTCCCCTGATCGTGAACATGACACATGTATCATAACAAGTTGAAGTAATAAGACATGGACAAAGTAGGAAGGGCAAGGGCACCAAATGCCATCGTCCTTGGAGCCGATCAGACATGGACATTGCCTCCCCTGTGTTTTTCTGCCCGGTGCTCCTTTTATCTGCTTTCTATCTGGGTAACCAAGCTTCCTGGAAAGATCTTTTTGTACATTTGAGAAACGACTCTTCTGCCCCTCCCCATCCCCTTCCGTGTTTGGCCTCTAGGTGCCCCCAGCCACCCTCCTACCATCTGCCATCACCCCCCCCCCCCCCGCCCCGGGCTCCTCCTTCTGATGCCTTTTTTCTGCCCCCCCTCAGGCTGTGTACAAGATGGCAGACGTGGCCTGCAAATGCCACGGCGTCTCGGGCTCCTGCAGCCTCAAGACGTGCTGGCTGCAGCTGGCCGAGTTCCGAAAGGTGGGGGACCAGCTGAAGGAGAAGTACGACAGCGCGGCCGCCATGCGCATCACCCGCAAAGGCAAGCTGGAGCTGGTCAACAGCCGCTTCAACCAGCCCACCCCGGAGGACCTGGTCTACGTGGACCCCAGCCCGGACTACTGCCTGCGCAACGAGACCACGGGCTCGCTGGGCACGCAGGGCCGCCTGTGCAACAAGACGTCGGAGGGCATGGACGGCTGCGAGCTCATGTGCTGTGGCCGCGGCTACGACCAGTTCAAGAGCGTGCAGACGGAGCGCTGCCACTGCAAGTTCCACTGGTGCTGCTACGTCAAGTGCAAGAAGTGCACGGAGATCGTCGACCAGTACGTCTGTAAATAGCCGGCCGGGGTGCTCTTCCGGCCGCTTCGCCACTCTGCCTCACAAAGTTTATATTATATAAATCTATATAAATCTATTTTATATTTGTATAAATAAAGGGATGGATGATAAATAATTAAGAGAAGAAAATGGAAAGGAAAAGCTTATTTAAGAGACGCTGGAGGTGTTTGAGGATTGCGCTGTGCTTGGTTCTCTACTCCCGGTGGGTGCGGGGGCAGGGGCTCTCCCCCCTCCCTGTTGCGGGGACTCTCCGGATATAGGGACATGGGACTAGTCACTGTCTATCCACCATGGCCTGGAGGAGACAAGTGGCGGTTGGATGCAGAAGATGATTTTGTCTGGAAGTCTGGAGCCTTTGCCGGCTGGATGACCACTCTGTGACTCCTGTCACTGGGCCAGGAGACCCTGTGCAAGGCGGCAGGAGCTCTGCTTACACCATCCCATCTTCAGGGTCTTGTCCGGAATACTGACTGGTTCCGGAAGAGGGCTGGTGTTTTCTTACCCTTTCCCTCGGGCATGTCCTGGCAGAATCCACAGTTAACAGGAATGGGCCGAGGTCTGATGTCATCCCTGACAGGTGACCACAGAGGGACCTGCACCTCCGCAGACTCCCAGGCATGTCTGTCTAGCGAGCATTACCCACCCTCCACAGTTCACTAGGTCCTGCCACCGGTTCCCGCACTGAGAGGAAAGGGGGTCAATTGGCCTGACATGTTAGGAGAGAGATGAACTGAATGTTTGTGCCTGAGCCACAGAGAGCCAGGAGTGAAACTGGACTGAGCAAACGTTGCACCATGCTCCCACAGGGAGAGGAAACGGGATGCTGCTGCTGTCACTTCCTCCACCCCGGGGGAGGCCCCCTGAGCGACAGGATGTGTGGCCGGGTCAGGCTCGGCTGGCCTGGCTTGCTCTTTTCATCTCTGCCCCAGATGTACAGTTTCTGCCTGACATTAAAGACCCTTCACTGGAGTTTCTCTCCCTTTCCTTCTTTGGACACACAATAATCTTTCATGAGTCTCCTTTTCTTTTTGATCTGATCCTTGGAACCCTGGTACATGGCGTGCGCATGTGGAAGAGGGTAAGGAAATGGAAACTTTGCAGGGCTCTAGTCTGGTGGTCGGAGACAGAGACAGAGTAATAAGAGAATTGAATAAGGGAAAGCATTTAAGCACTCTCCCCAAAGATCAGCCCAAACTTAAATACTTGTAAATGCTAGCTATTACTATTACTCTTAGGAGCAAAAGAATTCAGAGATTTCAGTTTAAACCTCATGTTGCCCTTCCCTTCTTCTCCCATCCTACAACACCCCACCCCTGGTCACCCCTGGTTTGTTCACTGGGTCCTTGGTAGAACACAGGTAATGGGGACACTCTCTGCACCCTTGTCTCTGTTGCCATGTCCAGTCTCAGACTCCAGAATCTGGAGCCAGGAGAGAGAAGAAGATAGAGGATGATCCACGAAGGGAGATGTTACTTTCTAGAAAGGGAGGAAGTAGTTCCTGGGACACATGGGTCCAGGTGCACAAGAGTGACCAGCTTACAAGGGACCCAGTGAGTTACCCCATAAAGACACCGGTTTTGTTCCAGAAAAGTTTTAATTCTGGAGAAATAATAGAATTCAGGAGTCCACTTGGGCTATAATGAGCAAATTATATTGCAAAACAATCTCAAAGAGATTCTGTCTGAATCAGAATTGGGTCCATGTGTACACTTGTGTCTTTAGGGCCTAGAGAAGAGCCTCCTGACTTGTCATCAAAGAACCTCAGACCTCGGGTTGTTTCACCCTATTCCTCACGCTATTACTCAGAATCCTTTGGCTGACATTTTCGAGATGAACAGTTCATGAAAGAAAGTGATTGAACTCGACTGGCCTACAAAAGATCCAAACTACGTCCTTGGCTTCATTAGCTGGCATTCAGCCAATGAACTTGGTCATGCAGATCCACCAATAATCATAAGGGTTTGGGACACTGGCTGGCACTCCTGCCCTTCCTCACATCACCTGTCGTCACTCCTGGAGGGTTACCTTATGTCAGGTGCTCCAAGTGCTCAAGAGTCAAAATCCAGTTCCTCTTTAGAAACTTCAGGAAATTAACCATGAGTGACTGGTCCACAGAAAGTGACCTTCATGTTCACAAAAGGAGAAGCACGACCCCTTTTAGGTTGAGGTCTTCCTGCAGAGTCATGGTGAGGGGGTGGAGTAAACATTAAATATTTTCTTTCTGACCTAGGGAGCAAGTCATGTGTTCAAACGCCAGTGTGACTGTTGCAACCGCTGACCACCAAGGTTAGGAAAGATTGACTCGTCCAAATAGATTGGCATGAAGTTACGGTTACATGCGTGTTAAGCCCTGGTGAGCCTGCAGTTGTCTGTGATGTGACCAGTAATCTGTAGGAATGTGGCTGGAAAATCTGAAGACCCACCCAGGACAGTGAGCATCTGCTCAGAAACCACACTGCAAAATGCAGAGTCCTAGTCTCCAACATCAGCGATTTGCATCCAGTTGGTCTGGGGTCAAGCTGGGGCAACTGTCCGAATCTTTAAAAAGGCCCTGAGGGGCTCCTCTGCTGGTCAGGTTGAGCTGCAGGGAGAGGGGCATCTAGCTGCCCTGTGCAGGATTTTTCTAGAACATGAAATACATTGTGATCGACACGTCATCTTACTGAAGGATCACTGAATTGGATATAATGCCTTGACCAAGAAATCCTAGCCATCCTGGGGATCCTTTCTATTGAGGGGAAAGGGTATTCTGGCCCAGAGCAGAACTGGTTTGTCCTGGGATGTTCTACCTCCCTCCTCTGCCCAGGACTGGGAAGCCTACAGATGTATTACAAATAAGAGTAAGGTAATACTCACCTACCTATCTTGTCTTCAAGATAAAATTAGGAGGAAGTTATGTCTGACTGCCTCCATTTCGATAGGAGGGTATGAAAGCAGTCCCAGGCTTAAGGTGAGGGCAGCCCTCTGTTCATAAAGGCACTCTGATGAAAGTCTCCCAAGAATTTGGATTCGAAACCCTAATCTGGAGAATTCAGTTCCTGGTCAGCTGCTCTCTATGCTTGGCAAAGGTGAGAAACAAAACTTGCCGCATTTATTCCTCCCTGCCTGGTGTCTCTCTTCGGCTCTGTCATCCACTGGAGTTCTAGAAGCTAGCAAGACATCAGCTGCAGTCCTTTATCAAAAAAGAAACCTCCTGCTTGGGCAGAGATCCACACGATCCCGAGACGGTGGAAGAAAATAGTCATTTCCATCTTAAAACGGGCTCTGACGCATAGCCAGACCCCACTGACACTGGTCACATGTATCTTGGGAGGACTTGAGTGTGTGCGTGTGTGTCTGCAGGTGGGTGTGTGGGGGTGTGTGTGCGAGCTCCTGCACACCCATGCACGCAGGAATGGATGTTTCTGGTCAATTCTGGAGGGGAAATGGGGAGGCACTTGAGGCAAGGAAGCTGTAAAAAAAGTAAAAATCACCCCTTCTGGCCGAGATGCTGCAGAATTTGGACGGTGCCTCTCTACTGGAGGTCCCTGTGCTCTAGTTGGCTGGCCATGACAGCCTTCCTAGCTCTGGAAGGAATGTGGGAAAGCTGAGAAGGGCCACCTGAGCCCTTCTTGCTTGCTAAAGTTCTTGGTAGTTATCATTCTGGAATCCCTGCACTGTATTTACAGCAAAACACTAAGTAATTTAATTCCTGGTTTTACATAAGATTGATGGGTAATTCGCCCGCCCGTAAGGAGGAAGGTTTTGCCTAGATGTGAGGGTCAGGCATTAGGCAACACGAAGACTGAGCTCTCAGCTCCTCGCACAGCTAATTTTCTAGATGGTTTGGGCATTCATCCTGTAGATTATCCATATTCTTAGCCTTCTCCCTCCTGCTGTCTGCCTTTTGGTCTTCAATCTGTTCATTTGCAACTCTACCAGAAGCAGCAACAGAAGATAGAACCAAATCAGTTCATTTGGGCCTCCTAAGTAGTTTTGATAAATAACGGAGTGGGAAAAGGAGGGGCTAAAATTAGATTTTAAAATTATCTGTGAATTTAATGTGTCACTTATGTGTATTATCTACTGCTCCCCACGATAACTGAAAATAGATGGAAGCTGTCTGCAGCCGGAGCAGGTAGGAAACCACAGTGTCTGCGAAGACAGAGTTTGCCTCGGGGTGGGGTCTCTCAGCAAAGCATCATAAATCAGTGAAGCATCAGAAGGGACCTAGAAAAGAAAAGATGCTTTGGAAAGGGTAAAGATTTTTATTTTTAAAGATTTTATTTATTTATTTGACAAACAAAGATCACCAGTAGGCAGAGAGGCAGGCAGAGAGAGAGGGGGAAGCAGGCTCCCCGCCGAGCAGAGAGCCTGATGCGGGGCTCGATCCCAGGACCCTGGGATCATGACCTGAGCCCAAGGCAGAGGCTTTAACCCACTGAGCCACCCAGGTGCCCCTTATTTATTTATTTTTAAGATTTTATTTATTTATTTGAGAGAGAGAGAGAGTATGAGAGGGAAGAGGGTCAGATGTGGGGCTCGATCCCGGGACTCCAGGATCATGACCTGAGCTGAAGGCAGTAGCTTAACCAACTGAACCAGCCAGGCGTCCATTTTTAAAAAAATTTATTTATCTACCTTAGAGAAAGAGCTAGCCCAGCAGGGGGAGGGGCAGAGGGAGAGAAAGAGGGAAAGCAGACTCCCAGCTGAGGAGGGAGCCTAATGGTGAAATTGGCTTGATGTCATGATCCTGATATCTCAGCAGAAACCAAGAGTTGGAGGACCAACTGACTGAGCCACCCAGGTGCCCCAGGGTACACCTTTTTAATCCAATTTTATTATAAAGCCAAAAGGAAAGGGTATTGTTTAAAGTGGCCCTCTCCCTCCAGTAAATTTTCTAAGACTTGGGGCTTGTGTTCTGTGTGTTGGGTCAACAGGCCCTTCTCCTGGCACTCAACTTGAAGTTTATGACCTTTCCTCATATACTTACATTATTTCCAGAGACCATTTGAGTAGAGAGGAAGTTTCATAGAGGATTTTTCAAAATCTGTTTTCAGCTGTGTCTCCTAGAACCTTAAAGAGTGCCTAGCTCAGAGAAAGCATTCAGTAAATATTTGCTGAGTGAATGAATGAATGAATGATGATTTTTACTGAATAGATGAGACATTGAGGGATAAGATGAACTGCCCGGGCCACTGTGTAGTTTATTCTTCCAAAGTTGTAAGCAACAGAAATCAACTTGAATCAGCTTCAGGGGAGGGAGGCAATTATAAGGTTCCAGGACAGTCTTAGTGACTCCAGGGTCTTTGGGAGCTGAAGACAGACCCCTCAAGCTCTCTCTCCCTTCTCCTCCTCCTCTGCAGACCCGCTTCCTCTGCTCCTCATAGCCAGAAACTTGGCCGCCCACGGCATCCGAGGTAACAGACTCCAGCTCCAGCTGGAGTGACTCCAAATCTGGAAAGTGGAAAGTGACTCCAAATCTTTACTCACCCCTGTGCCAAATTCCCAGGCAGGGGGCTCTCGGGCCAGGACTCCCTCTGCCATCCGGTGACCTGATGGGGGAATCAAGTCAATGAAGTGGAAGGGTTTAAGAATGTATCAAAACCGGGAGGGGCGCCTGGGTGGCTCAGTGGGTTAAAGCCTCTGCCTTTGGCTCAGGTCATGATCCCAGGCTCCTGGGATCAAGCGCCATATTGGGCTCTCTGCTCAGCAGGGAGCCTGCTCTTCCCCCACCCCTGCTTTCCTCTCTGCCTACTTGTGATCTCTGTCTGTCAAATAAATAAATGATATCTAAAAACAAAACAACAACAACAACAAAAAAACAAAAACAGGGAAAGCTGCTCTGCTCTCACCAATTTCTCTGCTGATGGTTAGATCAGACAACACGTAATCTAGTTTGCCACTGTGCATGGAAATACCTAAGCATTCACTCTGGAAATGCTCATGAAGAGTCTTTTATCTGTGGAAATCCCTAATTATGGGACAAGTCCTGAAACTCTTCTCCAAGAGGTAAAAACAGGAGCCCAAAAGTCTCCAGTTCCCCAAATCGCTTCTAGGATGAGGAGGATACCCGATGACGGGTCTGATGGAGTTGAGGGAGTGAAGTTGCTAGGAAGCAGATGACTAGACCAGACTCCGTGACAACCTCTGGCTGACATGCCATCCCACAGATGTAGCCATTTTTTATATGGTTATTTTATACTGTCATTCCTGCTCATGATTTAGAGATACCTTCCCTCTGACCGGGTAAGTCCACGGTGGCCATCGCTTCCTTCATCCTTTTCCCAGTTCTTCGAGGTCTGAGTACATGCCAAAAGAAACACCTGAGAGGAATAAGGATTGCAAGATTTTTCTGTAAATCTTCCACAGCCCCCGAGAGGAGTGACACAGCAAACATTTGAGACTTTACACATGTCCTATGGCTAGCCTTCTTTTGTCCTTTTTGCTCTGAGAGCACGCGCCATCCAGCCTTCAGATCTTAAGCTGGGGGCAGGGAGGACACATTTGTCAGGTAGGAAGCAATTCCTCCCACGTTTGCAAGGTGCTGTGTTTCCTTCCTCATTTTGGGTTCTAACTGACAGGTCTAACGGCTTCTTCGCCTGCGGGAGGACTTCGGGCTCAGGCGGCTCCCGAGCTGGGCTGGGCTGCCTCCTTCTGGCCACACGGTGTCGCTGTTCTATCAGTTCTGGCCACACGTCTTTGGGGCTCACGCCTACGCTCAGCATTTGGGCGGTGGGGTCCTCCCGCAGAGGGCAGAAACAGAATCCGAAGTGCCGCAAAGCTGAGTTTTAGATTTTTCGTTTGGAGGAATTTGGGAAGAGCTAGGTGTTATTTTACTTATTTTTTTAAAAGATGGAGTGTAAAGGTAGCACCGTCAAGGAAACCGTGAGATTACAAAAATCAAGCAACCCTGGGGGGAGGTGTGGGGGGGGGGAGGGGCACTCGAAGGAAACGTTGAGAACAGTGCCTAGTCCGGCTCAGCTGGGCCACAGAATATGAGCGATGACAATGGAGTGCGGGCCAGGAAGTGGCTGCGTTCCAGGCATGTGTTGAGCCGTGGTTTCTTCCCTGTTCCTAACTAGTGTCCATGCAGCCAAATACTTTGCATGCTTGAGGGTTATCATCAGAGAGGTGGGAAATAATTATAGCTACCAATTACCAAGTGCTTATTGTATACCAGCAGCTTGTCATACATTATATGCAATTCTCGCAGGACCTCTGTAGGCTAGGCATTATTACCCACACGTGACAGATGGGAAAACGAAGACTCAGAGAGGTTAAGTCACATCATTTGACTCACACAGCTGATAATTGAGGCTGACACCAGAGCTCTTTCTGGTTCCTCAGTGGATTTCTAGGTAATTATAGCATTGAGTCACCCAAAAAAAGAGATGCCCATTTCCTTCTAAGTCTCATGGTGTGTGCAGTAATCTTCCCCATTCTGGCCACCATGGATTTTAAATGAGAAGAGTGACTGAGGACATTTCTTTTGATGGGGCACACTGCAGAGAGAACTTCGTGATCTCGAATCTACAGTATGGGGACAGGGGCACCTTGCTGGCTCAGCCAGGGGAGCATGGGACTCCTGATCTCAGCATTGTGAGTTCAAGCCACATGTTGGATGTAAAGTTTAGTTAAAAATATAAAATTGGGGCGCCTGGGTGGCTCAGTGGGTTAGGCCTCTGCTTTCAGGTTGGGTCATGATCCCAAGGTCCTGGGATGGAGCCCCCCATCGGGCTCTCTGCTCAGCAGGGGGCCTGCTTCCTCCCTCTCTCTGCCTGCCTCTCTGCCTACTTGTGATCTCTCTGTCATATAAATAAATTAAATCTTTTTAAAAATATATAAAATCTTAAAAAGAAAAATATAGTAAAAGGACAAGGCATACACGGCCGATGACAGAAAATCAGACACAAAATGACGAGAATATATTGATGGACGTGTTGAAACAAGAGAAAACTGTATACTGCTGGATTTGGGGGGTTACATGCCTAGAACAATGCAACCAACAAGGCGGCTCACAGTATGAATTATAGAGCCACCTCCTGGTGGGGTCATTACACACAGAGTTGGCTTTTATTTATTTTTTTTTAAGTAAGCTCCACCCCCAACCTGAGGCTTGAACTCAGGACTCGGGGATCAAGAGTGGCACGCTCTACCAACTGAGCCAGCCAAGATGCCCTGGCTTTTGTTTTGTTTTGGTTCCTCTGAAAAAATCTTAATTTGTTCTGGCAATGTAACTAAGCCCTCAGGCTAGGCAGGACATTCTGGCCCTCGGAGAAGGCACCAGGCTGGCAGGACGCAGCAAGATGGATGGGCCGCCAGATGCGTGATGGGTAGGTTTCAGGTGTCGAGGGCCCAGGTGCTAAGAGGGAGAGGATGAACTGTCCCAGCCTTAATGTGGCGCTTAAAAAGAAAGAATACCCTTCCTTTCAATTATCAGGGAGAAGTCTGAGGGGAAGGGGGCAAGTGCCCATGGCTCTCCCCTCCTGGACTTACAAGGATCTGGGAGCAGAAGAAACAGTGGGAATGGGCTGGTGGGAGACCGAGAGCAGGAAAGGGAGTCACACAGTTCCCTGGCTGGATGAGTCAAACCCTGGGCTTGGCCTTCATCCCCCAGGGCCAGAGCATCATCTCATCCTTCTGAGGAGATGGCCTGAGCTGGTGGGACCAGAAGTTCAGCTTTCCTGCCTTCCCCAGGATCCTTCCATCCTTTGTTACCGGGATTCCCGTGTGTCTGAAAAGCCTTGGAGCAGTGAAGTCTCTCTCTAGGAATTTCCTTTCCAGTCAGTAAGCAGCCAAGTCTCCTGGCAGAAATGTCCTTTCCCTACCAGGAGGGTGGAAATCTGGCCAGCCCTCAGGAAGGGGCCCCAGAGGCTCGCAGCGGCAGAGAATGGCCACTCTCTACTATCCTGTTTCCCCCGAATTTATACAAAGGGAAATTCCCTTTCCCTTTCCATCGCCTCCCCCAGGTATTAGGAGTCTGAGGTTTTGAATAATAGTGCTCTTCATAATTCACAAGCGCTCTGAAAATGTCTGCCAGCAAACAGACAAAACCATGGACTGAGCTTCTGAACTTTCTCTCCTAAATGTGCTCTTGCAGCCAGTTCGTCTTCATCACAAAGAAGTAATTTCTATTGGAAGAAAAGGAGACAACCTGAAATACTTTTTTAAAAAAAGATTTTATTTATTTGAGAGAAAGAGCGAGCACAAGCAGGGGTAGCAGCACAGGGAAAGGGAGAAGAGGCTCCCCATGGAGCAGGGAGCCCAATGTGGGGCTCGATCTCAGGACCCTGAGATCATGACCTGAGCCAAAGGCAGATGCTTAACCAAATGAGCCACCCAGGCAGCGCCCCCCTTCCTTTTTTTAAAAAATACTTTTGGGGCACCTGAGTGGCTCAGTGGGTTAAAGCCTCTGCCTTTGGGTCAGGTCATGATCCCAGGGTCCTGGGAAGGAGCCCTGCATCGGGCTCTCTGCTCAGCAGGGAGCCTACTTCCCCCTCTCTCTCTCTGACTGCCTCTCTGCCTACTTGAGATCTCTGTCAAATAAATAAATAAAATCCTTAAAAAAAAAAAAAGAATACTTTTAAATTACAGGACATTTTCAACCATTGAAAGGCCCGCTCCCCAAACTCAGTACAGCCTTGGCACTTGGCTTTGCTGCTGGTACAGCCAGACCAGTCAAGGCGTGGAGCCTGCATGGGGTCAGAGGCACAATGGGGACAGAGAGCAGGATGCGCAGGCCTGTGTTTTCATGCCAGTTGAGAACATGGAGCTCTTCTCACTCCCACTTCCCAGGTGTGCTTGAGGGAGTGGTTTACCAGGGTTTCTGGGCTCAGAACAAGAGTGGGGGAGTGCTGTGGAGGGAGAAGCTCTTGGAACTCCCCATCCTCCAGCTGCTGAGAGACAGGAGCCCGGGTCAGACCAAGACGGGAGAGGAAGCTTGAAATGGGCGTGAGCAGAGCTCAGAATGCAGCGGGTTACTCGGAGTCCGGCGTGCGGCAGTGCTCTATCTAGGGTATGGAAATGGTGAGATAAGGGGCTGTGTTCCCCTTTCAGTGGTGCTGCTAAGGAGGGCACACTAGGCACTAGTTCCTCACTACCAGCCCTCAGTCTGGCTGAATGGAAAACTCAGACTCCCAGACCCAGACCTGGAGAGCTACTGAGTGAATCTGGGGAGGGGTCTGGGAACCTGTGCTTTAAAAAGACACCTGGGATGATTTTGTTCCACCGCAAGATTTTGGGAATTGCTGCTTGGTTACTGCAGTCTGACCACACCCAGCATTCCCTGCAGTGAGATGGCTGTTTGCAGGAACAGGTGGGCTTAGAAGAAGCATGACCAAGGCCTCAGGATGTTAGAGGTCTGAGGATGGGAACCCAGAGCAAATCATCGAATCGAATCAAATCATCATGTCCACACACTCAAGAGTGAACTGGGAGAGGGCCTGGCAAACCTCCTGGATTAGAATCTCCCAGGAGACTACAAATGGTACAGTCCATCCCCAAATCCTCCTACATGATAAGATGTGCGAGTGTAACCTCCTGAAACCATTTCTATTCTCCCCCGCGTTCAGCCAGCCTCTCTGGCTGTGGAGAGATGCTCGAGACACAGCGGGTTTCAGGCTATGTGGCCCTCAGATTGTTCGGATTGGTGCTGCCTCCGTGCGGATCCAGGCAGGTCCGAGACTGGAAGGGCTCAGGAGAAACCTCTGAACGTGGCCGTTCCCACGCAGGCCAGAGCAGGGCCAAGCACACAGCCGGGGCCTCTGCCCCAGGACCCGTGGGTAGAAGCCAGCTGGGGCTTCACGTTCTCTAACCAAGTCCCCAGGAGGGAGCATCTCTTTCTGCCTTCAGCAGTCCTGCACTGGGGTTAGGCACTAAAATTAAGAACTGACCCCAGGAAAAACCTGGGTAACCTATAAAGTCAACATCACCTTTGGATGGGCACAGAGACCTGGCGTTTTAGTCCCAGGGCCAGAGACCAGAATTCTAGTCAGCTCTGTGGTAGATCAGAATCAGAAATGTGAACAGTAATAACACATCAGGCTTCCAGCTGTGACCTGGCTTCCTGGCTCCTGGCCAGCTCTACCCACCCCTGGGGGCTTTGTAAGGTATAGCTGCCACAGAAGATGTGGAAGTAATATTGAAAATGTGCACAATTAAAAAGGTACACAATCCATTCTCGTGTTAATTACTGCTTCAGTTGTGCTGTCCACGGTGGTGAATGGACCCAGCCGCAGGCCAGTCCTGGTTTTCTCAGCCCCCTATTGTGTTTTCCCAACAGAGTAGTAAAAAAACACTTTCTTGGCAAAACAAACTTTTTTTTTTTTTGGTAACAGAAAGAATCAAGGTGGATATAAAGGATATCTTTCTAACCAGACAGACAGAGGCTGTTTGTCACCAGAACAGGTAACTGAGAATTACAGATTTCATTCCCTAGAGAAATTCTGGAAAAGAAGAGGCATTTAGATGTTTTGGGGGACAGGGAGAAAACCAGACATACTCCAGAGACTCATTTCAGCTACAGGACTCTGGAAGTCCTGCCTCCCAGGGGAATTAACCAACCTCTAAAAACCATTAGGTAGGGCATGAATTTGGGTGCAGAGGACCTGGCTTCCCAAGCAATGAGCTAAGTGATCTCTTGCAGTTTCCCTAGCAATGAAACAGGGATAATAATATCTTTAACTTCAAATAAGATAATGGATGTGAAAGCCTTTTGTAAAATATAATCCTTTTTTTAAGACTTTATTTTTAAATTTTATTTATTTATTTTAGATCATTTATTTATTTATTTAACAGACAGAGGTCACAAGTAGGCAGAGAGGCAAGGGTGGGGGGTGGGGGGGTGAGGGATGGGGTGGGGGGAGGAAGCAGGTTCCCCGCTGGGCAGAAAGCCTGATGTGGTGCTTGATCCCAGGACCCTGGGATCATGACCTGAGCTGAAAGCAGAGGCTTTAACCCACTGAGCCACCCAGGGACCTCTAAAGACTTTATTTATTTGAGAGAGAAAGAGAGCGCAAAGCAGGGGGAGCAGCAGAAAGAAAGGGAGAAGCAGGCTCCCCACTGAGCAAGAAGCCCAACACCAGACTCGATCCCACCATCCTGGGATCATGACCGGAGCAGAAGGCAGACGCTTAGCCAACTGAGCCAAGCAGGTGCCCTATAATCCTTTGAAAGAGTGAGATATTGGTATGGATGTGTTGAGCCTGTATTGAGGCAAGAGCAAAAAAAACATGATTTTTAAGAAATACAGGATTATCACGTATAAGATCTCGGGAATCATCACTCAATTGTAGCGCAACTACAAATTCAAGGAGTCTAACCTGAATCTAGTTTGGTCTTTGGTATAGTTGGAAATCCACCATTCTTTCCTGTGTCAATCATGGCCTTTCCTGAAAGGGTCCTTAACTGAGAAATAAGTGAAAATTTATCAACTAAAATTTCAAAAAAAAAAGCGAAAACTAAAAATCCAGTGAAAAATTCCACTCCTCTTTCAAAGGGAGCCACTTTTTAGAGCTACAGTGTGTTTACCATTGTTTCATACCACTGTTTCTCACAAAGACCTTAGGAAACTTCAAAAGGGCCAAGGAACCTGAACTAGAAGCAGAAAGGAAGTAGGGTTATCACACCAGAGGCTCAAAGGAATTCTGGAATTTACTCTGCCTTCCCCCTTCTCTGGTCACCCCACTCTAGCTCCCTCTTCTCTTCGGCTTCTACACCATGCCTGGGCAGTTAGAGACCCAAAAAGTCACAGACCCCTAAAAGGTCTGTGATGAAGGAAGGAGGTTCCTGGGATCTCAGATTAGAACTCGGAAGGCATTTTCTGAAGCAGACGCAGGGTGGGGTTCCTGTTCCCTTTGTCCAGGTGAGGATTTCGGGGATACACCACAGAGTTCTTTTGGGTTGCCCTAATGAAGATTACACATAGCCTTGTTTATCTAGGGGAAATGCCTCGCAGTTCTTAACAATCGACCTATGAATTCCCTTTCTGAGAACAATGCCCCATTCATGAGCCAGGGACATTCTGTGCAAACAATTGCTGGTCAGCAGCCACAGTCCCCAGGAGAAGGATGTTGGGAGGGTGTCACCCCTACAGAGAAGGGTGTGCTTAGAAACTCAGCTCCCAGTGTTTGTTAGGGACACAGAAGCACACTGAGGTGACGGGTCCAAACTTGCCCAGGCGATCACACCCTGTGCATGTGACAGTCACGGGTCCTAACAGCGTGTCACCTAACCTTTACTCTGAGATGAAGGATATGGTGTAATTGTGACCTCCACTGAGGACTAGTAACACACGTTCGGGTACAATCCAGGATAACAATGCTAAGAAGAAAGGAACTCTCAGGCAGCACACGTCTCATTTTTCCTGCTTATCTGTTTTTTATTTTCTTTTTAAGATTTTATTTTTAAGTCATCTCTACGCCCAGCAGGGGCCTGGAACTCAGGACCCCAAAATCAAGAGTCCCATGCTCACCGACAGCCCACCAGGTGCCCCTTTCTTGGCTACCTTTTAACAACAGGGGACTAGAGAAATTATTTGGAAATCAGAACGGGGAGGTTTTTTTGGTTTTTTGACTGTTTGGGGTTTTGTTGTTGTTGTTTGTTTTTGGGGTTTTTTGTTTTTGTTTTTGGTTTTGGTTTTTGTTTTGCATTGCAAAGGGAGAGTTTTATTTATTTCTATTTCAGGTTGTTTGAGATATCATTGACATAGTACTGTACAATTTAAGATGCACAGCATAATGACCTGGCTTACGTATATTGCATACTAATTGCCATAGTAAAGTTTAGTTAACACTCACCACCTCAGAGAGAAAAAAAAAAAAAAAAAAGCTTTTTTCTTCCTGAGAACTTTTAGGATCTACCCTCTTATTAATGAGGGGTCAGAAGGCAAGCTGAGGACAAAGCATGAGCTGACACCCCACAACCCTCCCCGGGGGCCCCCCCTTCCCCCACTCCTTAGGTGTGACATTCCTCCAGGAAACTTCCCACTATCTTGATGTTAATGCTTTGCTAGAGGGAAAAACACCCTTAGCTTGATAATAGCAAGTCCTCCAGTATCCTGAGGGTCCTTTTTAACATATCAAAGTGCTTTTGGACATCTCCTTTTTCCCTTTCCAACCCCAACTCTGCAGTAGGTAATCGGCAACTCCTCACAACTCCTGTCCACAGTTCCCTGTCCCCATGTTGTGGAAAATAATCAGACCGGTGAGAAACCAAGGGACACTCGGAGACGCAGGAGAACTCGGGGTTATTTTATGCCGGCGGATCCTGATGAGCTCGCACTCAAAATTCCGGGCCCCAGGCAGCAGGGTTATAAGGGCTTTTTATAGGGGCATGTAGGGGGTCAGTTTCCAAGTGCTGGGCTGACTGCTGGTAGGTGGGTTTAAACAGGTTTAAACAGGGTGGGGTGGTTGCTTTAGGCAAGAACCTTGGTTAGGGCAGCGGTTAGGGCGGAAGGGGAGCTTGTAGGGGGAAGCCTCTTTACAGAAGTAGAAACCTCTGGTTATCTCTTGCTCCACCGACGGAGCTAGAAACTTTCCATCATCTGGGGCCTGCTCACCTGGCCAGCTTTGGGTAATTCTCCTCTTCACTGGTGCTTTCATAAAAACCACTATTTTGCACCAAAGACGTCTCAAGAATTTTTTCTTGGCCCATTGGCTCTGGACCTCACCCCACCAAACCTCACCACCGTTCCAAAACCACATCATTAGCAACTTTCAAATGTACCATAGAGCCGTGTTAACCATAACCATAGTCATCACACTGTACATTACATCCCTCATGCTTATTTATAGAAACCAGACTTCTGGGGCTCCTGGGTGGCTCAGTGGGTTAAAGCCACTGCTTTCGGCTCAGGTCATGATCCCAGGGTGCTGGGATCGAGCCCCCATCGGGCTCTCTGCTCAGCAGGAGGCCTGCTTCTCTTCCTCTCTGCCTATCTCTCTGCCTACTTGTGATCTCTGTCTGTCAAATGAATAAATAAAATCTTAAAAAAAAAAAAAAAAGAAACCAGACTTCTTCCAAACCCATAATTTGTAGAGTTCTAGGTAGAGGTAGATGAAGCTTGTGTGTGTGTGGTGGTGGGGGGGGGGCAATAAAAAAATTGTGAATACAAAATTACGAACAGAGCCTTACAAAGCAAGAGAGAGGCCCTGAAGCTTAATCTTTATTCACTTTATGTAAGAGTCAACTCTGGTTCTAGGGAAAGTATCCAGAAGATTTCATGAAAATCTTACAGAGCCTTAAATTACTTATAGTAAAACATTCTCACATTCTTGCCTTAACTGATTTCTGGATTTTCCCTGACAATATCCTCTGGAAAAGTTGAAACACCCTCTGGGTAAAAGGCTCTTCCTTTTCCCATGTCCAAATGCTGTGGTCTCAAAGGGGCAGGGGTTGCTGTCTGCAAACCCTCCACCAGATCTTCCCCTCTGCCCACCTGGGGGCTCTGCAAAGGTAGTTGGATTGGGGCACAGGGCTACGTCTTCCTCCGAGCCTGTCTCTGAGACCAAGCTGGCCACAGCTGTGGAACCTGTTCCCTCATTTCTGTATTATTTGGCAGCTCCAAAACCTCGATCCGGGTCCCAAAGCCCAGTCCCAAAGCCCAGCCCCAGCCCCTCCCCTGTTTCACCCTGAGCCCTGAGGGCTTCCAAACCTGCCTATGCTCTCATTACTACACTTCCCCGGGTGTCTGCCCTCCGCGGCTCTCACTTTTGGGACCCAGCCCTTCCTCGGCCAGTCATGTGCACCCCCTCCCACCGGCTTCCATCTTGCAGGGGCTGCCTTGTTGAGAGCGGCACTCTCTCAACGAGGTACAAGGGTGAGCTGGGCGGCATCCAGCCATGGAGGAAATACGCTTTGCTTTCTCTCCCACTGGGGGAAAGAGCTTTCTCAGAGCTATTAAGCAATCTGATTCCTGGCCCCTGCAGGGTAGTAAGTCTCTTGCATCTGTATACATGTAACTTTCATATATTCCAAGCACTTCCCAGGGCATGACCTTGAGCAGTTCCCTTTCCACCTTGACCTACCACTGTCCAATTTGCAGCTGTTCATTTCTCCTGCTGTGGAGTTTGCTGAAGAAAACCGCATAACTGGGCCAATTTGCCCTTAGACCCATGCAGCTCCACTTCCCTGCCCCTCAGCTGCACACCCCTCCCCTCTTGGGTCCCCCCCTCAACTGCATACACGGGGGTCCTCCCCTCAGACCCTCCTCCACTCCGGGCTTAGAGACTAGGAGTGTCTTGAATTTCTGCCACTTCTCCCCCCCTCTCCCTCCGAACTCGCTTGTAACTTCACGCTTCCACCCGAACAGACTGAAGAGGCTGGATAGAGAGAGTTTAAGAAGTTCCCATGTGGTTCTGCCCACAAATCCGGGAGATGCCCTCATCACATGCAGAGCAGTTGTCTGCGTGTCTGTTTCTCCTTTCAGATCACGAGCTCTCTAAGGGTGGGGACCGTGTCTTACTGTGCCTGGTCTACAACCTGGCATGTGGCGGTTGCCCCACAGGTTCATACACCTATGAGCCTCCTGATGAATACAAAGAACTAGAAGGACCTTCTGAAGTTAAGAGAGCAAAATACAGAAGAGGATTGCGGGGCGAAAATGATGAATGCTATATGTATGAGCCGGACCCTCTGGGGAAGCAGGGCCACCCCCAGCCTGCTGTCTCGTCTAGGAGACCAGAACAGGAGTCTGGATTCCTAGGGAAGGAAGGAAGGCAGCGAAGTAGGGGCTAGATGGGTGGCCCTTAAAGATGGCCCGCCCCATCCTCTGTTTGCCCCCAGCACCCACACAATGCCACAGCCACCTGCTCCGTGCCCCTCAACCAGCTTCCACTTCTCATCCATACAGCTCAGGTCCGGAGGTCTTCCCCCTGCCCCTGTGAGGAGAAAGTGAGCCAGGGTGCCTAACTGCAAAGTCTCGGTTATTACTGATCTGCTAGAAGCAAGGGGATCAGAGTACTTCAAAGCTCTCCCCTCCAGTGGGAGAGAGAAAAGCGCTTTTCTTGAGGCTACAGTGAGGACCTGCTAATAGCCACCTTTCCAGTGAAGGTCAGCTTCTGGAAGGAAGGGCCCTGGTTTATTCAGTGATTCATTATTATGTTGCTTGGCCATACACTTGCTGAGGGCAACCCCTGTGTCCTCTGATACGCACCCATTCGCTGCCGGATTGCCTGGACCGGGGAACCTGTGACTGACACATGTTAAAACTCAGTAAAGGGAGGAAGGAAGGAAGGAAAGAATGTTGGGGTAAATGTTTTCAGGGGGAATGCAGCCATGCTAAAGGCCCATAGAAGATGCAGAAAGTCAACCTCCTGAGAAGGGCAATGGAAAGCAAAAAGGCTGAAAGAATTCACCATTCTGTCCAGCACAACTAATGAACTTCTTAGTTGGGTTTTTGTTGTTGTTGTTGTTGTTGTTGTTGTTGTTGTTGTTTTTAAGATTTCATTTATTTGACAGAGATTACAAGTAGACAGTGAGGCAGGCAGAGAGAGAGGAAGGGAAGCAGGCTCCCCACGGAGCAGAGAGCCCGACGCTGGGTTCGATCCTAGGGCCCCAGGATCACGACCTGAGCCGAAGGCAGAGGCTTTAACCCACAGAGCCACCCAGGCGCCCCTAGTTGGTTTTTTTCCCCCCAAGATTTTATTTATTTATTTGACAGAGAGAGAGAGCACAAGCAGGGGGACTGGCAGGCAGAGGGAGAGAGAGAAACAGGCTCCCCACTGAGCAGAGAGCCTGACACGGGGCTGGATCTCAGGACCCTGGGATCATGACCCAAGCCAAAAGCAGACACTTGACCAACTGAGCCACCCAGGGATCCCTTTAGGTTTTTGGTTTTTTTTACATTTATTTATTTATTTGCTCAAGATTTTATTTATTTATTTGAGAGAAAGAGAGCACAAGCAGGGGGGAGAAGCAGAGGCAGAGGGAGAAGCAGACTCTCAATTAAGCAGGGAGCACGATGCGGGACTTGATCCCAGGACCCCGAGATCATGACCTAAGCTAAAGGCAGTTGCTTAACCAACTGAGCCACCCAGGCGCACCCTTATTTATTTATTTTCAAATTTGATTTTATTTTATTTAAATTCAAGGAACTAATTCAGGGAATAGTGTATTATTACGTACAGTGCATTTCTGAGGTAGAGTTCAGTTGCATAGCAAACCCAGTGCTTATTCCACGACGGGCCCTCCTTGATGCCCATCACCCAGTTACCCCATCCTCCCACCTGTTTTGTTTTTCTCCTTGGGTCTTAGTTTTTTAATCCCCCAGTGCTTTTGCGCAGCAGTTTCTATTTGTGATAGAAGAGATATGGGAGAGCACAGGAAATCGCGGGCCACACCCCTGTCTCCACAAATGGGGGAGAAAGATTCAACGAAGAAGATGAAGAGGCTGTGTGTGTGTGAAACCTTTGAAGGCTGCACAAAAGCAAATTTTCAATTGTGCACGCAGCTGTACTATCTGTATCTATCTCGATAGCTTTCTCTAGGGCTTGGAAATCATGACTTCACGCTGATAGCCAGATTCCAATTCCAGTGGACGCCATTAAAGTTCATTCTTGTTTTCTCTGACAGTGAGAAACCTGGCTCCAAGGAGGCATATTATAAGGAGCTGAAAAGAAGAAAAAAGAAGCAATAGGTCGACATGATCTTCGCTTCCTACGTGCCAGCCTCCCTGTAGTCCCTTTAAGGGCAGAGGTCAGACGGGGACAGAGGCAGTGTAAGCAGACCAGCTTGGCTGTGGGACACTCCCAGATTGTAAGAAGTCCCAGTGTCAGTGCCTCGGACTGATTTAGGACACCCTATAAATACACACCAGGGCAGAGTTGAGTCCAAGCCAGCTGGAACCTCTGTTTATATCAAAGCTCCAGGGTTTACCTGGATTATCTCTGGGTGACTTCAGTTGCTGATCTCATTCTAGACCTAGGAATATTAGGTATGATTAATTTTGGTATTTGGAGAAAATGGGAAGGGAGGAGGGAAAGAGAAAGAAGAGAAAGCAATAAATGTATCATCACTTCAAAGCATTCATAAAGATGGATAAAGTTGACCACATACAGAATATCCATGGGACAAAAATAATAAGGCAGGGGCGCCTGGGTGGCTCAGTGGGTTAAAGCCTCTGCCTTCGGCTCAGGTCATGGTCCCAGTGTCCTGGGATCGAGGCCCACATCGGGCTCTCTGCTCAGCAGGGAACCTGCCTCCTCCTCTCTCTCTCTGCCTGCCTCTCTGCCTACTTGTGATCTCTATCTGTCAAATAAATAAATAAAATCTTTAAAAAAAAAATAATAAGGCAAATCAGAACATCAGAAAATCAGGCAGTAAACTGGGAAAATCTTTGTAGTGTACACCACGAGAAAGAGCTAATTTTCATGTGCACATGCAAAGAACACTTGGAAGTCAAGAAGACCATTTAACCCAAAAGAAAAGTGGGCCAAGGCCCTTACAAAAATCATAAAAGAAGAAATACGCAAGGCTTTCAAACCATGAAAAAGTGATCAGCCTCATTTTCAGCAAAAGAAATGCAAATTCAAGTCAGAAGAGAGAATTTTTCGCCTAATCGATGAGTAAAGATGAATGATTTTGGGAAAATACTGTGTGAGAGAGGGTGTGGAGAAACAGGTGCTCCATGCATTGTTACTGGGAGTAAAAGTTGGTATCACTTCTTTGGAAGAATCTATTAAAATGAAAAATGCACATATCCTTTGCTCCAGTGAACCCCCCTCTACAGAATTATCCTAAGCATACCCTCATGTCTGTACAAAGATGTATGCACAAAAAACTTCCCGCATCATCATTTGGGGAGGAAAAGTCTGAAAGAATCTGAATGCTTGTCTATAGTGGGAATGAATATCACACATGACTGTTATGTAAATTGAAAAATTACACAAAATGGTTCTTAGACATATATACAGATGCATGTGAGAATATACAAGCTTATTGAAAGGATATAACAAATTTATGATAGTGCTTACCCTGGGGGATGGAGAGGAGGAAACAGGATTGGCTGTGAAGGTCATAGAATTTTTTTTTGTTGGTCATAGAATATTTCAATTTTTCTGTAACATTTTATTTCATTTATGTAAGAAAAAAAGAAACAGTTATGACTAAAAGTTCTCATCAGCTCTGAAACTTCCTGTATTATACTCTCACTTTTCTGTATTTTTCCATGAGGCACGATACAGATCAAGGGGTATAAGGTGATATCTTTTGTATAAAAGAGGCTGCCCGTGTGCTTGTTTACATGGGATTGTCTCTGGAAAGACAAACAAGGTGACAGTGGCTGACCGCTGGCAAGGGGAACAAGGAAGCCCCTCAGGGGTGGGAAGGAGATTTATTTTTCACAGAACATTCCAACTGTGTTCATAGTTAACCCTGTGAATGTGCTACTTAATAATTATAAGGAGCAAACAAACAAAAAGCCTGTGTTAAGAGCCAGTGGTACTTAGGAGATAAGCATGGCCTGCCCTCCAGTTCTCTCATTACCAAAGGAAGAAAGGAAGGGCTTCTCTGGGTTCCCCTGAAGTCTTTGCCTGAGGGCAGAGAGGAGAGAGTCAGGGGTGCACACCCTCCTAGCTTCCTGGGGAGCCAGCCTGAAAGCCAGGGGCTGCCATTAACACAGCCATTACGTACTGGACAAAGCCGGCAAAAAACACTGAAAAATGTCCAATATGGTAAAGATAAGTATATTTTAGGGTGGTGAGAAGGAAACCCCGTGGCCAGACCAACTTTCAGGTGGCTATCCTGTTTTCAAGTCAGAGTCCTCAACAAGAAAACAAACAAACAGCCCAATCCATGGAAAAGAAGCCATACAAATTTAAGGGCAAATATGGATGAACCTTAAAGCCTTTATGCTAAGTGGAAGACACCCATCACAGAAGGACAGTTGCTGTGTGGTTCCACTTCTGTGAGGGACCTAGAGGAGTCGGACTAGTCTCCAGAGAGACGAGTAGAGTGGGGATGGCGAGGGATGAGGTGGGGGTGGGGGGCGGGGAACTCACGTTTAATGGGGACAGAGTTTCAGTTGGGGCTGAAAAAGTTCTGAGGATGGATGGTGGTGATGGAGGCACCGCAATGGGAAGATACTTACACTTAAAAATAATTAAAACGCTAAATTTTATGTTATGCATATTTTACACAATTAAGAAAGAAAGTTGCCTACCTAGCTGACTGACAATCCTAAAACCTTGAACTAGTCATTTCTTTCTTTCTTTCTTTCTTTTTTTTAACATTTTATTTATTTATTTGAGAGAGAGAGAGGCAGTGAGAGAGAGCATGAGCAAGGAGAAGGTCAGAGGGAGAAGCAGACTCCCCGTGGAGCTGGGAGCCCGATGTGGGACTCGATCCCGAGACTCCAGGATCATGACCTGAGCTGAAGGCAGTCGCTCAACCAACTGAGCCACCCAGGCGCCCCTCATTTCTTTATTTTTAAAAAAGATTTTATTTATTTATTTGACAGAGAGAGAGATCACAAATAGGCAGACAGGCTGGGAGAAAGAGAGAGGGGAAGCAGACTCCCCGCTGAGCAGAGAGCCAGATGCTGGGCTGGATCCTAGGACCCTGAGATCATCCCAGGACCCTGGGATCATGACCTGAGCTGAAGGCAGAGGCTTAACCCACTGAGCTACCCAGGCGGCCCCCTAACTAATCATTTAAAGGTGGCAGTGCTTACCCAGTCTTGTTATTGCCTCCTGATCTTTAACCAAACCCTCCTTTATTTTTTCCCTATAAATTTTCTGAGGACAGTGTGAGATACCACTTTGACACTCATACATAAACAGGGGAACCTGTTTGCTATTAACATAACAATGTATCTAGAACCAACAATGTATATATAACCAAACTAAGCAAGCATCACTCTTGAGTGATGAAGGCAGTGAATCTTACTTAGATTTCCTTTACATAAGGAGGAAACATCCAAAAAATCCATTTCTGTTTTCTGTGATGGCCAAGAAAGGAGAAAATTTGCAATTGTGAGAATAACCCTGCCACCCCCCCAATCCTTCCACACAAAGCCACCCCTTGCTAACATTCCCAAGTGGATGAGATTTCACTGCTCTTTCTGACTTTTTCTCCAGTGTCCTAACTGAATTTCTTTCCAAAGAAAGAAATCACCCATCATCTGGGTGAGCCAGTCTATCTCCAGCTCTGGGCTTTAGGGAGAGGCCTGGTCTCTGGAGTTTGAACAGAATTAGGGCAGAGGGAGTCTGGTATGTGGAAGAGATATTGCTATCTACTTACGCCAGCCAGATGCTGGTTTTGTAACTTTGGGTAGCCGTGACCCAATCCCTACTTGCCCTAATGCCCACTTTATTCTGCTTTTGAAATAACAGTCTGAGTGAGAAACAGGGTGTCTGGTGGCGTGTCACCCTATATGGCATCTACCAATAAGAGGACCCAACCCGTTTGCCCAGCCCAGGTCTGTGCTCTGGACTCTGAACTTTCCACTCAGCACCCTGGGGTCAGCGCATGGAAACACAGCCTACTGGCATGGAAATGTAACCGCCATAACCGAGACTCCACCCAGGGAGAAACAGAAACACCCATCGTGCATTGGCAAATCTAGCTAAATCTAATGAAAATATTCCTCATCAGCCTTGACCCTTGCCTGAAAAGAACTTTTGTTTCACTTGGAGTTTATTTGTCTGGCAAATAGGAGCTCTGGCTCCGGGAGCAGGACTGGGGAGAAATAGACGATTGCAGCGATTGTACCACCCTCAAATAATCTCTGCTTAGTTGTCAGAAACATTTGTCAGAAACATCACAAGCTTTGGCTCTCCCAAACCAAAGAATCCCTCAGTACATCGTATTTTTTTTCTGGTGTGAGAAAAAACAGGGCTCTCTCCACAGTCTTACAAACTGCAAACACTCAGGCCACAGGTGATCCTTGGTTTCTTCCACACTCCCATCTGACTCTCTTTCTGGAAAAACATGGAGAGGCAAGTACTAATATCACATCCTTTTCTTTTCTTTTTTTTTTTTTTAAAGATTTTTTTTTTAATTTATTATTTGACAGAGAGAGAGGGATCACAAGTAAGCAGAGAGGCAGGTAGAGAGAGAGGGGGAAGCAGGCACCCCACCGAGCAGAGGGTCCAACGTGGGACTCGATCCCAGGACCCTAAGACCACAACACGAGCCGAAGGCAGAGGCTTCACACACTGAGCCATCCAGGCAGGCACCCTTTTTTTTTTTTTTTTTTAAATTTAAGATTTTATTTATTTATTTGACAGAGAGTACAAGCAGAGGGGGCAGCATAGGGAGAGGGGGAAGCAGGCACCTTGCCAAGTAGGGACCCCAATATGGGGCTTCATCCCAAGACCCCGGGATCATGACCTGAGCCGAAGGCAGCCGCCCAACAAACTGAGCCACCCAGGTGCCCTCACATCCCTTTCTGAGGGCTAAGAGTTTGAGGGTGGAGGGGGGTCGGAAAGGGGTGCATGGATCTGCTTGGACCCTTGAAAGCTTTCTTCGAAGACCTTGCTGGGAGGCAAAACTTCACGCTCTTCACTCCTCTTCACTCACTTCCAGCTTTAATATTAAGTGCCTGCCTTTATGTTTCCACTGCATGCCATTCTCTACACTGTCCCTCAGGCTGCCACTCTCTCTCCCTTATTCTTCTCTGTTTTCATCCCCACCCTTTTCACATCCGTGGTACAGGTCCGCCACAAATCTGGTTAACAGAGGAAATCCCGATGGTTTGGTCATTATTCACCTTACCTTTCCTGAGCACACAGTTTACAAAGCACTAAAGGTTTAGACTTTACCATGTTAACTTAAGAAATGAGATGGTAGGGGGCGCCTGGGTGGCTCAGTGGGTTAAAGCCTCTGCCTTGGGCTCAAGTCATGGTCTCAGGGTTCTAGGATCGAACCTCTCATCGGGCTCTCTGCTCAGTGGGGAGCTTGCTTCCCTCTCTCTCTGCCTGCCTCTCTGCCTACTTGTGATCTCTGTCTGTCAAATAAATAAAATCTTTTTTTTTAAGATTTTATTTATTTATTTGACAGAGAGAGAGATCACAAGTAGGCAGAGAGGCAGGCAGAGAGAGAGAGGGGGAAGCAGGCTCCCCGCTGAGCAGAGAACCCGATTCGGGGCTCGATCCCAGGACCCTGAGATCATGACCTGAGCTGAAGGCAGAGGCTTAACCCACTGAGCCTCCCAGGTGCCCAAAATACATAAAATCTTTAAAAAAAAAATAAGATGGTTTACAATTCCTTTGAAACTTATTACATTTCTCACTTCAACTAAGTTATATATATTTTTCAATATGAAGTTGTTGGGGTGTTATCAGATGCTGTCCAGTAGAATGTCGTGAGTTGCATGTCTGTACCAGACATTTGGCCAAAAGTTGGCCAGTGTATTTACACCTGCAATTACAGTGCTCATTGTACCCTGTGGTCCTCACTGGTACCAATGTCTTAATCTTGAAGATAGAGAAGTAGAACTTTTCCCTGAGATTCAAATGTACTTACTTTTTCACCTTTAAAAAACCCCCAGCATTTTGGGATGCTTGGGTGACTCAGTCAGTTAAGTGTCTGCCTTTGGCTCAGGTCATGATCTCAGGGTCCTGGAATCAACCCCCACATGGGGCTCCCTGCTCAGTACCTGCTTCTCCCTCTGCCTCTATCCCTCTCCCTGCTCTCTCTCTCTCTCTCAAATAAATAAATAAAATCTTTAAAATGAATAAATAAATAAAAATAAAAACCCAGCATTTTAACTTCACCAGTACCGCTAAATATGTATTGTTTTTCCTCCCATTAGCTCCTAAAGCTGGATGCTCCTGGAGTTTCATGTCTCTCCCAGGCCCATTCCTGGTGCACAACAGGGATGGGAAATACACAAAGGCCTCAGTCCCATTGTTGTAACTCTGATTACAGCCCAGGGGTCTGCTGTTCCCTTCCTAGTTTTACACATTGATGCCATAGGGCTGGGTTTTTTTTTTTTTTTTTAAATATTTTATTTATTTATTTCACAGAGAGAGATCACAAGCAGGCAGAGAGGCAGGCAGAGAGAGAGAGGAGGAAGCAGGTTCTCCGCTGAGCAGAGAGCCCGATGCGGGACTCGATCCCAGGATCTTGAGACCATGACCTAAGCCGAAGGCAGAGGCTTAAGCCTCTGTTAACCCACTGAGCCACCCAGGCGCCCCATAGGGCTGGGTTTTTACTTGATTTCCCTGTGTAGTCTTCTAGTTTCCTATTGAGATTGAAGACTACAGTGTTTATGTCTTCCCAATATTGGTTCCTTTAGGCACCCCTCTAAAGTTTAAGTGATCCTGGTGAAGCTATGAAGGCTGACATCATCTCCTTCCTAATCCCCAGATAATAAAGTGTGGGTGTGTGGCCTCGGCTGGCCAGTCAGAGGAGTCTATCTTTCCTGGCTGTGGTGGTTGGTTCAGGAATAGGTAGAACCCATGCCAGCCCAAACAGAGCCCATATTATACTTTTTTTTCTTTTTCTTTTATTTTATTTAATTAATTTTTTAAAAAGATTTTATTTATTTATTTGACAGACAGAGATCACAAGTAGGCAGAGAAGCAGGCAGAGAGAGACAGAGGAGGAAGCAGGCTCCCTGCTGAGCAGCGAGCCCGATGCAGGGCTCGATCCCAGGACCCTGGGATCATGACCTGAGCTGAAGGCAGAGGCTTTAACCCACTGAGCCACCCAGGCACCCCTATACTTTTTTTTTCTTAACGAAAGTTACCTGGAAAGATTTTCTCTGTCCATTAGGACTGCCAAGCTTGGGAGACAGGAGCAGCTAACAGCCATCTTGCCTTTGGCAACAGAGCTAGAATTCTGCAGGGAAAGACAAGCAGGGACAAGGAAAGTATGGAGAAAGCGTGGTGGATTGGATTATTGCTTCTAACTCTTTATGCTTAATTTGAAATTATATAGAGAGATTTATCTATCAATATATCAACCATTTATCCATCTGTCTCTCTCTCTCTCTAATCTTTTGCAATTTGACTTTGCAGTGCCTCCCACTAGAGTAAATGGAATTTACATCCGTGCTCATTGACTTTGGACTTGGTCATATGACTTGCTTTGACTGGTAGACTATGGATGGAAGTCATGTGTGCCCGTCCTAAGCTGAAGCCTTATGAGTTTCCCCAACAATTTTGGATCTTTTGCTCTCTCCCATGAAAAGAACAGATAGCTGTTCATCCTTCTGCTTTGATTCCAGGATGAAGACATGGAGCAGATCTGTAGCCCACCTGAAACCTGGAGTCCACCTGAGCCCAGTCACGGCAGCCACTATTAGCCTCTACCTAGCCAATCTGCAGACTGTGAGCATGGAGTAAATAAATGTTTGCTTTTGTAGGCCATTGAGATTTTGACATTACTTGTTACCTAACATTTGAGATTGAGTGTTACTTGCTACAAAGCATGATTATACTAAGCCTGACTAACACAGATGGCTGGTGAACAAAGGAGATCTGAGTGCCTCACTCAAACCCTTGATCACACTGCATCTGAAATCAATGCCACCCAATTATGTGAGTAGAGTTTCTGTTATTAGGAATTAACAGGTATAGACTGATGCAAAAATCCTTCTTAAACTCCCAGGATGTAGTCTTATAATCTTGACCAGACATTAGCAAACCACTTTCCTGAAATATGGATTCTGCATATCTGCTGGGAGCCTGGCATAAGTGGTCAGATCAAAACAGTGATTGCACAGCCTGACCTTTAATCTCACCCAATGCCCAACACGTTGAACAGGGCTGCTGTATCCCAATTGCCAAATAAGAATCTGTCCCTTATCCTTAGCGCTGGTATCTGTCCTCACTATAGCTGAACTTACCCTAACCCTTGGATGCTGCCCTTTTTAGATCCAGCTTCTGCCGCTGGGTCTGTTTCTTCTTCCTTTGGCCTCCTTAGCATTGCGCCATACCCTTGGCCGCAAACCTACATATCTGAAACAGAATCTGTTTTTACTATGACATGTAAATATGGTAAATGTAAAAAATAAATGCAAGATAAGCATTTCTCTGTAATTCATGATATTATCTTTGACTGTATTACAAATAGAATTTTTTTTTCTAACTTACCTGAAATTCAATTATGGAGTTAATTTCATAAGGAGAGGTAATCTGAAAATGTAGATCAGCTTTGTCAGAATCTAGAAATGGGTGGGTGGAGAGCAAAACTGGTGGATATCCTTCCCTGGAGCGGGTGCATAGATCCAAGAAAATCTACATCTTGGCAGGGATTATTTAAACATTATTTAGGCCAAAATTTCAGATAGCTCTTTTGGACTCTTTTAATTCTTTCTCCTCATCCTCACCAACATCTGTCATTTCCTGACTTGTTAATTTTAGCCATTCTGACTGGCGTGAGGTGGTATCTCACTGTGGTTTTGATTTGTATTTCCCTGATGCCGAGTGATGTGGAGCATTTTCTCATGTGTCTGTTGGCCATCTGGATGTCTTCTTTGCAGAAATGTCTGTTCATGTTCATACTAATCTACTTTCTGTCTCTATGGCTTTACCTATTTTGGACATTTCATACAAATGGAATTAGATCGTTCTTTCACTTAGCATAATGTTTTCCAGGTTCATCCACATCATATTAGGTATTAGTATGTCATTCCTTTTTATGGCCAAATAATATTCCATTGTATGGATATAATCACATTTTGTTTACTCACTTATCAGTTAGTGCATATTTGGGTTATTTACCTTTTTTGGCTCTCATGAATGATGCTGCAATGAACACTCATATGTATGTGTTTGTGTGAACACATCTTATCAGTTCTCCTGGTTATAAATCCAGAGAATTCTGAGTCATAAGGTAACTCTACAATTAATTTTTTGAGAAACTGCCAGACTGTTTTCCACAGTGGATGCATCATTTTATATTACCACCAGCAATGCATGAAGGTTCTAATCTTTCCACATCCTCGGCAACACTTGTTATTGTCTGTGGTTTCTTTCTTTTTCTTTTAATTATAGCTATTCTAATCATTATGGTTTTGATTTGCATTTTCCTAATGACTAATCATGTTGAGCATCTTTTCTTGGGCTTACTGGCCATCACAGATGTTCTTTGAAGAAATGTCTCTTTAAATCTTTTGCCCCGCCCCCAACTTTTTTTTTTTTAAGTAAGCACCCTGGCCAACGCAGGGCTTGAACTCATGACCTGGAGATTGAGAGTCTCATGCTCTACTGACTGAGCCAACCAAGCACCATTTTTTAACTGAGCTATTTTTCTTTTTTATTGAGTTGTAAGAAGTTCTTGATATGTTCTGGATCTAGACTCTTATCAAATACATGATTTCAAATATCTTCCCCCATGTTGTGGGTCATCTTTTCACTTTTTTGCTACCTTAAAGTCTTTCATTTTTTAAAAAAAGATTTATTTATTTATTTGACAGAGAGAGAGAGAGAGAGATCACAAGTAGGCAGAGAGGCAGGCAGAGAGAGAGGAGGAAGCAGGCTCTCCACTGAGCAAAGAACCTGATGTGGGGCTCGATCCCAGGACTCTGGGATGATGACCTGAGCTGAAGGCAGAGGCTTTAACCCACTGAGCCACCCAGGCCCCCAAAGTCTTTCATTTTTTAAAAATATTTTATCTATCTACCTATCTATTTATTTATTTATTTTAGAGAAGAAATAGAAAGAGAGAGAGAGCATAGACAGGGGGAGGGGCAGAAGGAGAAGGAGAGAATCCTCAGGCAGATTCCCCACTGAGTGTGGAACACGATGAGGGGCTTGATCCCAGGACCCTGAGATCATGAACTGAGCCAAAATCAAGAGTTGGGTGCTTAACTGACTGAGTCACCTAGGCACCCCCAAAAGTCTTTCATTTTTAAAAAATTTAATTTATTTATTTTTCTTTGGTTGCTTGTGTTTTAGGTATCATATCTAAGACACCCTTGCCTAATCTGAGACCATGAAGATTAACACCTATGTTTTCTCCTAAGAACTTTATCTGTTTAGCTCTGACATTTGAGTCTTTGATCCATTTTGTGTTAATTTTTTAAAAAATTGTTGTTAAAAAAATAAAGATTTTATTCATTCATTTGACAGAGATAGAGGGAGAGCATCAACAGGCAGAGTGGCAGGCAGAGGGAGACAGAGAAGCAGGCTCTCCACCAAACAGGGAGCCGGACGGGATCATGACCTGAGCTGAAGACAGCTTCCTAACAGGCTGAGCCACCCAGGCACCCCAGCTGAGTTAATTTTTATATGGTATGAGGTGGGGTCTAAATTCATGATTTTGAATATGGATATCTGTTGCCTGAGCACTATTTGTTGAAAAAACTATTCTTTCTCCAATGAATGGTCTTGGCACCCTTGTCAGGAATCAACTGACCGTAGATGTATGGACTTATTTCTAGACGAATCATTCTATTCCATTGATATATATGTCTATTCTTATGTCAATATCATATTGTCTTGATTACTGTAGGTTTGAAGTAAGTTTTGAAGTTGAGAAGTATGAGCCCTTCGACTATTCTTTTTCAAGATTGTTTTGGCAATTCTATGTCCCTTGCTTTTTTGTGTTAGTTTTAGGATCAGTTTTCTATTTCTGCAAAAAGGTAGCTGGAATTCATAAATCTGATTCAAATCAACTCCTCAATGAGGCCTTGTCTAACTTGGTCATTGTATCTCCAACATCCAGCACAGGGCTGGACCCAAAGTAGATTCTCAATATTTTGTGCATGAATTTAAAAAAAAGGTAGTTTTAAAAAGCAGCAACAGGGTGCCTGGATGGCTCAGTCGGTTAAGTGTCTGCCTTTGGCTCCAGTCATGACCTCAGGGTCCTGAGATCAAGCCCCACATTGGGCTCTCTGCTTGGTGGGGCCCTGCTTCTCCCTCTCCTTCTGCCTGTGACTCCCTTGCTTATGTGCTCTCTCTGTCAAATGAATAAATAAAAGTCTTTTTAAAAAATTAAAAAAAAACTGGCAATAATGTACCTACGCCATGATATGGAACATTATTATACCTCAAAAGCCACTTGTATGCCACTCCCTGATCAAACTTCCTCATCATTTCTTTGTTTTTTTTTTTAAAGCTGACTGTGTGTCATAGTACATTAGTTTTGCCTATTTTTAAACTTTTATATCAGTGAAATCATATTGTACGTATTTTACTGTGACTTGGTTATTTCAAAACATATTATATTTTGCAATTCACTTATGCTAACGTAGCTTTTTAAAACTGAAGTATAGTAGACATACAACATCACATTAGTTTTCAGGTGTACAACATGATCTGACATTTGTAATGCATTGCAAAATGATCACCATGATGTCTAGTTACCATTTGCAAAAAAATCTTTTGCTGTAACTGGTCTATTCAAACTTTCTCTTTCTTCATGAATTAGTATTGGAAGACTCTATGTTTTTAGCAATTTATTTTTTTCTAGATTGTCAAATTTGTTCGTATATAATTGTTCACAGTAGTCTCTTATGATCTCTTGTATTTCTTTTAGATGCAAAATGTGACATCAAAAACATAGAAAGTTACAGAGAGATGTAAAAATGTAGTGTTAGAATGCATTCAAATTTGTTATCAGCTAAAAATAGACCTCAGTTTGATATCACAATTTACATATTTTTATTTTGTACATCCCTTAACTAATTACTGTGGTTATAGTTATTTTTGCTACTTAAAAAAAATTATTTATTTATTTGACAGACAGCACAAGTAGGTGGAGAGGCAGGCAGAGAGAGAGGGAGAAGCAGGCTTCCCACTGAGCAGAGAGCCCAATGTGGGGCTTGATCCCAGGATCCTGGGATCATGACCTGAACTGAAGGCAGAGGCTTAACCCACTGAGCCACCCAGGCACCCCTATTTTGCTACTTTTGCTTTTTTTTTTTTTTTTAAAGATTTATCCATTTATTTGACAGACAGGAATCACAAGGAGGCAGAGAGGCAGGCAGAGAGAGAGGAGGAAGCAGGCCCCCCGCTGAGCAGAGAGCCCGATGCGGGGCTCGATCCCAGAACCCTGGGACCACGACCCAAGCCGAAGGCAGAGGCTTTAACCCACTGAGCCATCCAGGCGCCCCGCTACTTTTGCTTTTTAACCTTCATACCAGCTTTATAAGTGATTAACTCACTACCTTTACTACATATTTACCATTGAGATTTTTACTCTCGTATGTTTTCTTCTTACTAATTTGTACCCTCTCCCTCACTTTTTTTTTCTTTTTTTTTTTTTTTTTAGCCTAAAGCAATTCCTTTAACATTTCTCTTAGGGCCAGTTTACTGGTGATGAACTAGTCCTTTAACTTTTGTTTGTCTGGAAAGCTCTTTATCTCTCCTTTAATTCTGAATGATAACCTCACCAAATAGTGAGCTCCAGGTTGGAAATTTCTCCCCTTCAGTACTTTGAATATAACCTGACATTCTCTTCTGGCCTGAAGCTTTCTTTTACATAATGATTTGTTTTTCTCTTGGTGCTTTTAAGATTTTCTCTTCATCTTGACATTTTAATTATAATGTGTCTTGGCACGGGTCTCTCCAGGTTCATCTTTTTCTGAAGTCTTTGGCCTCCCTGCATCTGGATGTCTTTTTCCTTCTCCAGGTTAGGGAAGTTTTCAGCCATTATTTTTTCAAATAAACTTTCTGCTCCTTTTACCTCTCTCTTCTCCTTGGGAGACCCCTCGAATGTAGATGTTATTCTGTGTGATGTTGTCTCACAAAAAATTATTTTTTCTTTTTGCTGCTCTGATTGGGTGAGTTCCACTTCCCTCTTTTCCAGCTCGCTGATTCTTTCTTCTGCTTCATCGAGTCTGCTGTTGAACCCCACTAGTGTATTTTTTCAGTGCAGTTATTGTATTCTTTAGTTATTTAACTTCTGTTTGGTACTTTTTACATTTCCTATCTCTTTGTTGAAGTTCTTGCTGTACTCCTCCATTCTCCTGAGTTCAGGGAGCATGTTTATGACCATTATCTTGAACTCTTTATCAGGTATGAAACTTATATTAGTTTCTTTTCTTTTCTTTTTTGTTTAAAGACTTTATTTTTATTTATTTGACAGAGAAAGAGCATAAGCAGGGGGAACAGCAGACAGAGGGAGAGGAAGAAGCAGATTCCTGCTTAGTAAGAAGTCTGATTTGGGGCTCAATCCCAGGCCTCTGGGATCATGACCTGAGCTGAAGGCCATTCCTTAACCAACTGGGCCACCCAGGTGACCCCTTATCTTTGTTTCATTAAAGTTTTTCCTCCCTTGGGTTTTAGCTTGTTCTTTTGTTTAGGACATACCCCTATCTCCTTATTTTGCTTGACTCTCTGTTTCTATGCATTAAGTGAAACAGCTATCTCCTCCAGTGTTGAAAGAGTAGCCTTTTGTAGGAGAGAAAGCTTATCATTTTAGCCTTACCTTAGCTCTTGGTTGCTTCTCAAACTTTAGTTATTGTCTAAGTAACCTGATTTATTTGATAGGTCCCAGTTACTGAGAGACTTCCAGTTCCAGAAAGAAGGGTCTCAGTCCCTAGTTTCAGACTGATTGGAAAGTAGACCCTCAGGCAGCAGTTTTTAAGGTAAGTACAGTCCTGTGGTACCATAATCGAACAACTCTGCTGGCCTCCCGGCCAGGTAATCTGGAGGTTTCTCCATGGAGATAGTTATAAAAAATTAGGGCTCCAGATGAGTCTTTTCTAAGAGGTATCAGAAAGCTTTAGCAAGACCAAGGGAGAGTGCAAAGATGGCACCCCCTAGGCTATGTTCATCCCCTGAGAACATCTCTGTAGCATACGGATGTGTGGCAAACCTGAAATGTGCCCCTCAGGTTGAAGCTCCAGTAAAAATAAATAGGTCTTTTTCACAGAAGGACTGGAGATGTGTTTTGGTCTGATATCTGTGAAGTGCCCTGGGGGTGATAGCCTGCCAAGAATTGTGTCTTCAATTATCTCAGAACTGTGAGGCCCAGAAACACAATCCTCCCTGGCCACAAGAGCCAGACAATCAAGGGGTTTCCCCTATGTGGGCTGCACACACCTGCTGGCTCTGGCAGGGCTATGAAGGTGGTATGGGCGTGGGGTGTACCCACCAGTGCTAGCGGGTTAGAGGGACAGTGCAAAAACGTTGCCTGCCTGTGCCTCCATTCCTGTAGAGTCTTAAGAGGACAGGTCCATCCAACATATGACTGAAGATTAGCAAATGAATCTACTACACATACAGTCTTGGAACTTTTCAAACTGGTACTTTCATGCTGGGTCCCAAGATGAGTGAGACTGCATACAAGCCTTTCATGAGTAGAAGCTCTATTCCCTGTAGTCCCATGCTTCTTTTGGATATAAGCCCTATTGGTTTTAAAAGCCAGACATTTTGGGGTCTCATTTCTCTAGGGCAGATCCCAAGGCTTGAGGTGCCCAATGGGAGGCACAGACCCTTCACTCCTCAGGGAGAATCTCTATATTTGTGAGATCCCTCCTGATGGTGGGTCATTTCAGAGACCATATCTCTGCCCCTCCTACCTGTCTCCATGTGGCCTTTTTATCTGTTGTGGAGGAGGTGCTCAGCTATCTTTCAGGCCTTTGTTGGAGGGAGTTATTTCATATGTAGTTGCAGATTTGTGTGTCCATGGGAATAATTGAGTTCAGGATCTTCCTAGCCCACTATCTTGAACTTCCTCCTCCTTGTAGCTCTTGTTTATTCATTAATTTCCACAGCTTATTCTATTATGTAAATGTACAGGACCTTATTTATCCATTTGGGTTGTTCCAAGGTTTTTGCTATAATAACACATGATGCTAGATATTCCTGTATGTCTTTTAGTACACACATATAAGAGTTACTATACTTAGCAATGGAATTTCTGGGTCATAGGATATTTGTATATTAAACTATACTTAGTAATCCAAGCTGTTCTCCAAAGTGGTCATACAACTTTACACTCCCACCTGAAGTAGGTGAGAATTCTCATCATCGTCTTTTACATTTTATTCCTTCCTCTGGATTCAGTATCCTTCTCCCTGACGAATACACTTTAGTTGTTGCTTTTTGTTTTTTTTGTTTTTTTTTCCAGAGAAAATCTGCAAATGCTAAGCTCTCCTGGTCTTTATTTTATTGATAATGTTTTTGTTTTACCTGTACTCTTAATGAGAATTTATCTGAACATAGAATTCTATATAGACAGTAGTTTTTATTTTTCTCTCATCATTTAAAAAATATCATCCCATCATCCTTGGGCCTTTATTGTTCCATCTTCTTGTAATTCCTGTCTTTTGTCTCTGGTACAGTTTAAGATCTTTGTGATACCTACATTTGGCTTGATATGTCTAGGTGTGCATTTCTTTCTTTCTTTTTTTTTTTTTAAAGATTTAAAAAATTTATTTATTTGACAGAGGGAGAGACAGAGATTACGAGTAGGCAGAGAGGAAGGCAGAGAGAGAGAGGGTAGCAGGCTCCCCACTGAGCAGAGAGCCTGATGCAGGGCTCGATCACACGACCCTGAGATCATGACCTGAGCTGAAGGCAGAGGTTTAACCCACTGAGCCAGCCAGTTGCTCCTAAGTGTGCATTTCTTTTTGTTTATTTCACTTGGCACTTATTTTGATCCTTGAATTAGAGGATTCATAGCTTTCATTAATTCTGAGAAATTACCAGTGAGTAATTTCTGAATTTTGACTCTTTCTCATTTTCTCCCTTTTCTCCTTTTTTTTAAATTTAAATTTTAATCTTTTTATTTATTTTCTAAAAGTTTTTATTTTAATTTCCCAGTGCTTATTGCAACAAGTGCTCTCCTTAATCCATATTCCCTATTTTGCCCAATCCCCACCTCCTTCCTCTCTGGTAACCATCAGTTTGTTCTCTTGGTTTGTCTCTCTTTTTGCCCCCTATGATCTTTTGTTTTTGTTCATTCTTTTTTTTTTTTTTTTAAGGTCTTATTTATTTATTTGAGAGAGAGAGAGAGAGCATAAGCTGGGGCAAGGACAGAGGGAGAGGGACAAGAAGTCTCCCTACTGAGCTGGAAACCCAACACAGGGCTCGATCTCAGGACCCTGAGATCATGATCAGAGACAAAGTCAGATGCTTAACCAACTAAGACATCCAGGCACTGTGGTTTTGTTTAGTTTTTGTTTTTGTTTTTCTTAAATTCTACATAGGAGTGAAATCATGTGGTATTTGTCCTTCTCTGACTGATTTATTTCTCTTAATTTTATACTCTCTAGCTCCATCCGTGTCATTGCAAATGGCAAGATTTCATTCTTTTTTATGGCTGAATAATATTCCATTATCTATATATATCTAGCATCTTTATCCATTCATCTATCCATAAACACCTGGGCTGCTTCCATAGTTTGGCTATTGTACATAATACTGCAATAAACATAGAGGTGAATGTATCCCTTTGAATTAATGTTTTTGTATTTTTTGGATAAATACCCAATAGTGTGATTGCTGCATCATAGGTCAGTCCTATTCTTAACTTTTTGAGGAAACTCCATACTATTTTCCACAATAGTTGTACCAGTTTGCATTCCCACCAATAGTGGAAGAGGGATCTCCTTTTTCCACATTCCTGTCAACACCTGTTGTTTCTTGTGTTGTTGATTTTAACCATTCTGACAGGTATGAAGTGACATGTCACTGTAGCTTTTTTTTTTTTTAGGATTTTATTTTTAAGTAGTTTCTACACCCAAAGTGGGACTCGAACTCACAACCCTGAGACCAAGAGTCACATGCTCCCCCAACTGAGCCAACCAGGCACCCCTCATTGTAGTTTTGATTTGCATTTCTCTGATGATAAGTGATGATGAGCATCTTTTCACGTGTCTGTTGGCCATTTGTATGTCTTCTTTGGAGAAATGTCTATTCATGTCTTCTGTCCATTTTTAAATTAGATTATTTGTTTTTGGGGTATTGTGTTTTACATGTTCTTTATATATTTTGGATTCTAACCCTGTCATTTGCAAGTATCTTCTCCCATTTCAAAGGTTGCCTTTTAGTTTTGTTGATTGTTTCCTTCCCTATGCAGAGCTTTTTATTTTGCTATAGTCTCAATAGTCCGTTACTGCTTTTGTTTCCCTTGCCTTGGAGGCCTATCTAGACAAAAGTTGCTAAGCCTAGTGTCAGAGAAATTACAGTCTGTGCTGTCTTTGAAAATTTTTGTGTTTTGAGGTCTTCACATTGAGGTGTTTTATCCATTTTGAATTCATTTTTGTGTATGGTATAAAAAAATGGTTCAGTTTCATTCTTTTGCATGTTGCTGTCCAGTTTTCTCAACGCCATTTGTTGAAGAGACATTCCTTTTCCCATTGGATATTCTTTCCTGCCTTGTTGAAGATTAATTGACCATAAAATTGTAGCTTCATTTCTTGGTTTTCTATTCTGTTCCATTGATCTATGTGTCTGTGCTTGTGACAGTATCATACTGTTGATTACTTCAGCTTTGTAATATACCTTGAAGTCCGGAATTGCAAGCCTTCAGTTTTGTTTCTCTTTTTCAAGATTGCTTTGGCTATTCAGGGCCTTTTGTGGTTCCATATAAAGTTTAGTATTGTTTGTTCTTGTTCTGTGAAAAATGCTGTTGGTATTTTGATAAAGATTACATTAAATGTGTAGCTTGCTTTGGGTAGTATAGGCATTTTAACAATATTTGTTCTTCGAGGCCATGAACATGGAATATTTTTCCATTTCTTTGCTCCATCTTCAATTTCTTTTATCAGTGCTTTATAGTTTTCAGAGTCAGGTCTTTGTTTAGGTTTATTCTTAGGTCTCTTATTATTTTTGGTGCAGTTGTAAATGGAATTCTTTTCTTTTTTTTAACAAAAACGTTTTTACAAAAGATTTATTTATTTATTTATTTAGCATAAGTAGGGGGAAGGGCAGAGGAAGAGGGAGAAAGAATTTCAGGTGGACTCCACACTGAGCTTGATCTCATGACCCTGAGATCATGATGTGAGCCAAGAGTTGGACATTTAACCAACTGAGCCACCCAGTGCCCCTTGGGATTGTTTTCTTAATTTCTCTTTCTACTGCTTCATTACTGGTGTATAGAAATGCAACAGATTTCTGTAGATTGATTTTGTACCCTGTGACTTTATTGAATTTATTTATCAGTTCTAGCAGTTTTTTGATGGAGTCTTTGGGGTTTCTATATATAGCATCATGCCATTTGCAAATAGTGAAAATTTTACTTCTTCCTTACCAATCTGGATGCCTTTTATTTCTTTTTGTTGTCTGATGGCTGTGGCTTCTAGTACCGTGTTGAATAACTATGGTGAGAGTGGACATCCTTGTCTTGTTCCTGACTTTAGGAGAAAGGCTCTCAGTTTTTCCCCACCAACGCTGTTGTTAGCTGTGGGTTTTTCCTATATGGTCTTTATTATGTTCAGGTATGTTACCTCCAAACCTACTTTTTTGGGTATTTTTACCATGAATGGATGTTGTACTTTGCCAACTGTCTTTCCTGCATCTATTGAAATAATCCTATGATTCAAATCCTTTCTCTTATTGATGTGATGTATCACATTGTTTCATTTGCAAATATTGAACCACCCTTGGCAATCCACTTGATTGTGGTGAATGATTTTTTTAATGTGTCGTTGGATTTTGTTTGCTAGCATTTTGTTGAGGACTCTTGCGTCTACGTTCATCAGAGATATTGGTCTGTATTTTTCTTTTTTTGTTGTGTCCTTATTTGGCTTTGGTTTCAGAGTAATGCTGGCCTCATAGAATGATTTTGGAAGTTTTCCTTCTTTTTCCTATTTTTTGGAGTAGTTTGAGAAGAGTAAGTATTAACTCTTCTTTACATATTTGGTAGAATTCACCTGTGAAGCCATCTGGCCCTGAACTTTTGTTTGTTGGGAATTTTTTTGAGGGGGGGATTTTTAAATTACTGATTTCTTAATTTCTTTGCTGGTAATTGATCTGTTCAAATTTTCCATTTCTTCCTTTTCATTTTAGTAGTTTATGTGTTCTAGGAATTTATCCATTTCATCTAGGTTGTCCAATTTGTTAGCATATAGTTTTTCATAGCAGTCTCTTATAATTGTTTGTATTTCTGTGGTGTTGGTTGTTAGTTCTCCTCTCTCATTTGTGGTTTTATTCACTTTGTGTCTTTTCTCTTTTTTCCTTGTCTTTTCTCTTTTTTTCTTGTCTTTTCTCTCTTTTTCTCTTTTTTTCTTGTGATTTTATTCACTTGTGTCTTTTCTTTTTTTTCTTTTTTTCCTCCTTTTTTCTGTTTTTTTTTTTTTCCACTTGCATGATAATAGAAGTCCTATAAGTGGTTTATTGGTTTTATTAAAATTTTTTTAAAGGACCAGCTCCTGGTTTCATTGATCTGTTCTATTGTGTTTTTAGTTTTATATCATTCATTTTTTAAAAAAGATTTTATTTATTTATTTGATAGAACAGAGACACTGCGAGAGAGGGAACACAAGCAGGGGGAATGGGAGAGGGAGAAGCAGGTTTCATGCAGAGAAGGGAGCCTGACGCAGGGCTTGATCCCAGGATCCTGGGATCATGACCTGAGTCAAAGACTGATCCTTAACAACTGAGCCATTCAGGCGCCCCATATCATTCATTTTTGCTCCAGTATTTTGCTCCTTCCTTCTGTTGGTTTCAGGTTTTGTTTGTTGTTCTAGCTCCTTTAAGTGTAAATTTAGGTTTTTTATATGAAAATTTTCTTGCTTCTTGAGGTAGGCATAAGTTGCTATAATCTTCCCTCTAAGAACTGCTTTTGTTGCATCCCAAAGGTTTCAAACTGTTGTATTTTTGTTTTCACTTTTTTTCCCCTGTATTTTTTCATTTCTTCTTTTATTTCCTGGTTGACTCATTCAGTGTTTAGTAGCATGTTACTTAACATTTCTAGATATTTTCTTATGGCTGATTTCTACTTTCATAGCATTGTGGTCAGAAAAGATGCATGGTATGACTTTGATCTTTTTAAATTTGTTGAGGCTTGGGACGCCTGGGTGGATCAGTCGGTTAAAATCCTGAGATTGAGTCCTGCATCAGGCTCCTTGCTCAGCAGGGAGTTTGCTTCTCCCTCTCCCTCTCCCTCTGACTGCTGCTTTCCCTGGTTGTGCTTGTTCGCTCTCTCTCTCTCTCTTTCTCTGACAAATAAATAAATAATAAATTTGTTGAGGCTTATCTTGTGGCCCTAAATGTGATCTTTTCTGGAGAATGTTCCATGTGCACTTGAAAAGAATATGCATTCTGGTGTTTGAGGATGGAATGTTCTGAATGTATCTGTTAAATCCATCTTGTCTACTGTGTCATTCAAAACCTTTGTTTCCTTGTTGATTTTCTGTTTTGATGATCTGTAGGTGAGGGGTTAATGACCCCTACTACTATTGTGTTGTAATCGATTAGTCCCTTAAGTTTCTTGTTAACTCTTTTACATATTTGGGTATTCCCATGTTGTGTGCATAAATATTTACAACTGTTATATCTTGTTGGATTCTCCCCCTTATTATTATATAGCGTCCTTCTTTGTCTCTTATTACATCTTTTTGTTTTAAAGTTTACCTTGATATAAGTATTGCTATTTTTGCTTTCTTGTGACATCTATTTGCATGATAAATTTTCTCTATTCCTTTTCTATCAATCTGCAGGTGTCTTTAGTAGGTAGCATATAGATGGGTCTTGTTTTTCAACCATTCTATTATCCTATGTCTTTTGATTAGAGCATCTAGTCCACTTATATTCAAAGTAATTATTGATAGATATGTATTTATTGCTGTTTTATTCCTTGTTCTGTGGTTGTTTCTGAAAGTTTTCCTTGATCCTTTCCTGTTCTTGTCCTTCATGGTTTGCTGGTTTTCTTTAGTGGTATATTTGAATTTTTTCTCTTTGTTCTTTGCATATCTATTAATAGTTATTGATTTATAATTACAATTTGGTTTATATATAATATCTTCTGCATATAGCAGTCTATATTAAATTGATGGTCATTTAAGTTTGAGCCAATTTTTACTCCTCTTCTCCCCATGTTCTAGGTATATGATATCATATTGTACATCCTTTTATTTTGTGACTTCCTTGGCTTGTTTTTCACAGAAATATTCATTTTTTACTGCTTTTTTGTTTCCTACCTTCATACTGTCACTTTTGGCCTTTCCTTTCCACTCAAGAGTCCCCTTTAGTATTTCTTGTGGGGCTAGTTTAGTGTTCATAAACTCCTTTAGTTTTTGTTTGGGAAATTCTTTATCTCTCCTCCTTTTCTGAATGATAGCCTTGCTGGATAGAATATTCTTGGCTGCAGGTTTTTCCCTTTCAACACTTTGAATATATCATTCCAGTCCTTTCTGGCTTAGAACGTTTCTGCTGTAAAATCCACTCATACCCTCGTGGGGTTTCCTTTGTATGTGACTGTCTTCTTTTATCTTGTAGCTTTTTTTTTTTTTTTTTAAAGATTTTATTTATTTATTTGACAGACAGAGATCACAAGTAGGCAGAGAGGCAGGCAGAGAGAGAGGAAGGGAAGCAGGCTCCCTGCTGAGCAGAGAGCCCGATGCGGGACTCGATCCCAGGACCCTGAGATCATGACCTGAGCCGAAGGCAGCGGCTTAACCCACCGAGCCACCCAGGCGCCCTATCTTGTAGCTTTTAATACTTTTAAAAATCACTATATTTTGCCATTTTTAAAAAAGATTTTATTTATTTATTTGAAAGAGACAATGAGAGAGAGCATGAGAGTGCAGAGGTCAGAGGGAGAAGCAGAGTCCCCGTGGAGCTGGGAGCCCAGTGCGGAACTCGATCCCAGGACTCCGGGATCATGACCTGAGCTGAAGGCAGTTGCCTAACCAACTGAGCCACCCAGGTGCCCTATATTTTGCCATTTTAATTACAATATTTGTTGGTGTGGATCTGCTTTGGTTGATTTTTTGGAGGCTCTCTGTGACTCTTGGATCTGGATATTTATTTCTTAGCCCAGATTAGGAAAGTTTACAGCTATTATGTCTTCAAATAACTTCTCTGCCTGCTTTTCTCTCTTTCTTCTTCTTCTTCTGGGACTCCTATAATACAAATGTTATTACATAACATAATTTGCATAATTTCTTTTTTTCCTCTTTTATCCACTTAATTACTTTCCATTACTCTGTCTTCTAGGTCATTGATTTGTTCCTCTGTTTCTTCCAGCCTGCTATTCATTCCATCAAGTGTGTTTCTTGTTTCATTTATTTATTTATTTTTAAGATTTTTATTTATTTAGGGGTGCCTGGGTGGCTCAGTGGGTTAATGCCTCTGCCTTCGGCTCAGGTCATGATCCCAGGGTCCTGGGATCAAGCCCCTCATCGGGCTCTCTGCTCAGCGGGGAGCCTGCTTCCTCCTCTCTCTCTCTCTGCCTGCTTCTCTGCCTACTTGTGATCTGTCTGTCAAATAAATAAATAAATAAATAAATCTTAAAAAAAATATTTTTATTTATTTATTTGACAGACAGAGATCACATGGTGCCTTTTAAATTCATACCCTTGATGTTTAGCATGGTTTTTATTACATAACAAATATTCAACAAATCTTGTTAAATAAATGATTGAATGAGTGAATGCTATTATAAAGAAGTTGAGGGGCACCTGCTTAGCTCAGTTGGTAGAGCATGTGACTCTTGATCTTTGGGTTGTGAGTTCCAGCCCCCCATTAGGTGTAAAGATTACTTAAAAGATAAAAAAAATCTTAAAACACAGAAGGTGAATGATATTTTGGAATCACATTTATGACACTACTAAAGAACGTTAGGTTACCTTTATCCTTCTTTTCTCCCTTTCCTTCTCTCTATCAACATTTATTGAGCTCTCAGTACAGGTAAGCAGCTGTACATGCTGGAAATTACAAGGATTTGTTCTTTCATCTTGAAATAGTTTGACAATTGATGATAAGCTTTGAAATTTGTTATTTAAAAATACCCAGTTCTTGTATTTGATGACATGGTAAAAGTGTAAGGCTTATGGTTTTACTGTTGCTCCAAGTCTACACTTCACAGAGCCATTAGATTTTAAAAATATTTTTGTTTTTGATAGTGACAGCTATTTTACAATTTTAAGTGACTAGTGTCTGCAGTAGTCATTTTTAGCTTGAGACTGAGTCATAAAGGTAAATGTATGGTCTTGGAGGAACAAAGGCAGTCCTATGGCAGTTTGTAAATATGTGGTGTATATATTTATTTTTCTGAGGGATATAGATTCTCAAAGGAGTCCATAAGCCCAAAAATGTTAAGAGCAATTCTGCTTGCCTTGTTTCTTTAAGTTCCCTTTTCTACACTGTCTAGTGGTTAAGTACTTAGGTAATGTAGTCATAGTCCCTATGTTTGAATCTTAGCTCTGCTATGTAATAGCTGTGTGACCTTAAACAAGTCACTTAACCTCTTTGTGCATCAGTTTCCTCATCTGTAAAATGGAGGTAACAATAGCACTATGTCATAAGTTAATATGCATGCATAAATAACTCAGAAAATGCCTAACACATAGTATATATTCTAAGTATATAGCTACTATTATTATAATTATTACATAGATGTGGCATTGGTGATAATGATGGTGAAAATCATGATGACTTATACCTTCCCGAAGCCACTTAAGGGTGAATGAAAATGAGTAATCATAAGAAATGTTGCATAACCTGTTGCCATTCTGGGTAAAGCTAATACAGCTTTTCTCTTCTTATTCTACTTCAAGGATAGCCAGACTCTTAAGCCTGGGTAATCTGATTCAACTGCTGAGATGAGTATATTCAAGTTGAACGACAGTGACAAAAGCAGTTTGCCTCTTAGATTTAGCTGACATGTATACTGATTCTGGTTTTTTTTTAAGATTTTATTTATTTATTTGGAGGGGAGGGGCAGAAGAAGAGGGAGAAGCAGGGTCCCTCACCGAGCAGGGAGCCCTTACACAGGGCTCGATCCCAGGACCTAGGTTTCATGACTTCAGCTGAAAGCAGGCGTTTAACCAACTGAGCCACCCAGGTGCCCCTAAACTGATTCTATTTTTTTAGCCTGGGGAATTGACTCATTGCTGTGGTTCTGTTTTTTTACCCCATGGAATGTGCATTGTTGATGTTTTACCAATGCTAAACAATGCATGGGGAAACGGGAACCTTTTATAGCTGTCCGAATTGGTCCAAGTTCTCCCACAAAATACTGTGGCAAACTGACAAACATTTTCTTGAAGTCCCCATCTCCACCCACTGACCTCTACTGCTGAAAGGGTTAGTCAGATTAGATTAGAATTTGTTTCCAAGGTCTTCAACTTTTTCTAGCCTTCTTTTTTGTTTTTTTAGGATTTTATTATTATTTGCCAGAGAGAGAGAATGCACAAGCAGGGGGAGCAGCAGGCACAGGGAGAAGCAGATTCCCCACTGAGCAGGGAGCCTGATGTGGGACTTGATCCCAGGACTCTGGGATCACGATCTGAGCCAAAGACAGACACTTAACTGACTGAGCCACCCAGGCATCCCAACCTTTTCTAGCTTTTAATGACCAAAGTTTTCTTTAAATAATTGAATTTTAGGGTTATCTTTTTACCTTTGTTGGGTCAATTTTGTCTCCCCTCAAATGCTTGAGAGTGATTTTTAATCCCCTTTGTATTTTTTTTGAGGTCTCTGTTTTCTTGCTTCTTTGTACAAATAATTTCCAATTCCTTTAACAACTGCCCCCAGGAATTTACCTCCTGTAATGATGGCTACTTATCTCCGTGGGCTCTACCTCTAGAAACAATCCCACTTAGGAACCCTGGATCCAAAAGTGCCAAGTAGAAATTGTGTAAAGTGGTTTTATTCAGATGCTGGGTATCTATTAGACTTAAAATACAATAGATCTATAGATAATTGCCTGAATAGTTTCAGTAGTGAAAGCTTGACGCCTAAGATCTAACACCTATTGCATTTTTTTTCAAAGTGTGGTCCATGGAGACAGGACAAGCTCCATAATTTTCAAGACCCATTATAAAATGAACACTGAGGGGAGGGTCTTTTGTTCAAAAGGTAAGAATTTCAATAGCTGCAAGAGAGCAGTAAACCCAAGTGAAGAGTCCTTTTGAGCAACAGTCCTGTGTCAAGACATAGGGCATGTGTCCATGAGACCAAGCCCGTGTGGAGCCAACTGTATCAGAAGATCTGGAATCTGGTAAATCTGACATCTAGGGCCTACCAGAGAGTTAATGAATTAGAATCTCTGGAGATAGTGTTTGTGAATCATCATTCTTAACAAGCTCTCCAATGTTAATTTTGTACAAAATTACCACAAAAAGTTGATAACTTCTCACCTATTTCTTTCATCTGCTTGGAAAAAAAACAAAAACAAATCTGTCTTTTAAAAGTATGTGGCTTGTGTGCCCTGATAGCTACCTGAGGCAGCTACTTTTTGGCTTTTCTTTTTGCTTTCTTTCCTCTTCTTTTCTTTTCTTTTTCTATTTCATTCTTTTCTTTCTTTCTTTCTTTCTTTCTTTCTTTCTTTCTTTCTTTCTCTACTCTCTTTCTTCCATTTCCTCTTCTATTCTACATTTGTTTGGGGCCTGTCAGTACTATGCCAGGCATGGCTAAACCTGGATGATGACACTGAAATGAAATAACTGAACAAAGAAAATTTGAGAGGAAGGGGTAAGACTTCCAGTGGTCTAGGCCTTTTTTCTGTAGGGATTGTGGTGTTTTTTGTTTTGTATTGTTTTGTTTTTGTCAGAGCCAACTTTGCTTTTACTTCTAAAAAAAAAAAAAAAACCAGAAAAGGAAAAAAATCAGAGAAACAATGCTGTGAGAACAATCTCAGTCCAACAGCCCCACCCTCAGTGACTATTTGGTCACATTTACTGGAATTCAATTCCAGATCAGTCCATTTACTCTGCGGCAAATGCCCGTCTGTTCTTGGAATTTATTTCTACAAATTGTCTCTTCACTAAATTGTAACCCCAAGGGCTCAGGAATCCTGGGTAACTTCATGAGAGAATTGTTATCGAATTACCTTAAACATTTGATTTTCACTTCTGAGTTTAACTGCGTATCATCAAAATAATTCAAGGTTAATAAACCTTTTTATATTACAGATTTCAAAGTTTAGCACAATAAATGCTCTTTTTTTTTTCTCCCTTTTTGGCTCACAGTTTTCTCTGTGTGGGTGATTGCTGGAGTAGTCATTAAGAATAACAGATGCTGTCTTGAATTTTTGCTTAATAAAAAGCCGACAAATTTTTACTAAGAGGTGCTTCTAAATTCCTTATGAAATTATTTTCTTCTTTATTGATTTTCACATCTATTTTCTGTTTTTCCCCTGGTATTTGTAGTTTTTTTTTTTTTTAAACACAGAGCTTTATTACTCTGTTTTTAAAGTAATGTAAACTTTTATGTTTCTATTTCCATTCTTAAAGCAAATGAGAGACTAAATGAAAATAATTCTTTGTAACTATGAAATATTATGTAACCTTGATTTTTAAAAAAGATTTACTTATTTATTTGAGAAAGAGAGAGAGAGGGAGAGAGAGCAAGCACACATGAGTGGGAGGAGAGGCAAAGGAAGAGAATCTCAAGCAGATTCTGTACTAAGCCTGGAGCCCAAATTGGGGCTTGATCTCATGACCCATGAGAACATGATACCAGGAGTCAGACACTGAACTGACTGATTCTTCCAGGTGCCCCTATAACCTTGAAGTTCTTCAAAAATATTTCCTGTTTGCTTTTTATTGTCACAAAGAACTTCTATAGAAGAATGCATAAAGAACTCTTATAACTCAATAAAAAAAAAAAGGGAAACAACTCAGTTTTAAAAATAGGCAAAAAATTGGAATGAATATATTACAAAAAAAAAAAAAAGCATGGCCAATAAGCACATGAAAAAGTTTCACCATCATTTGTTGTCAGATAAAGGCAAACTACAATAAGCTAATACTAACATAGCCACTGGAACAGCTAAAATAAAAATATCTGACCAAACCAAGTGTTGGCAAGGATGATGGGAATTTCATACATGGCTGATGAGCGTATAAAATGATTCCATTATATTGAGAAACAATTTGGCAGTTTCTCATAAACCTAAGTTTAAACATAAAGTTATCATATAACCAAACTATTTCTCTTCTAGGTATTAACGCCCCAAAGATGAAAATATATGTCTTTTCAGAGATTTATACATGAATGTTCAAAGCAGCTTCATTCATAGTGGTCAAGACCTGGAAATACCCATAAATTCATCAATGGGTGAACAGATGAAACTGTGGTATATGCATACTGCTTAGCAAAAGAAAGGAATGAACTACTGATATGTGCAATAACATGAATGAATCTCAAAAACATTATGCTGAGGGGTGCCTGGGAGTCTCAGTCAGTTAAATGTCTGCCTTTGGTTCAGGTCATGATCCCAGATCTCCCTCTGCCTGCCGCTGCCTTCTGCTTATGCACGCTCTCTGTCAGATAAATAAATAAATTCTTTAAAACAAAACAAAACAAAAACATTATGCTGAGAGAAAGAAGCCAGACCCAGAGGAATACATATTACACAATTCCATTGACTTGAATTCTAGAAGAGGCAAAGTAATCTGCAGTGACAGACAGAAGATTGATGCTTGCTTAGGGCCAGGTTTGGGAGGGGGCTACTGAACTCCAAAGGGGCATGAGGGAATTTTGAGGGGTGTTGGGAACATTCAATATTTAATTTTTTTTTTATTTTTCAAAGATTTTGCTCATTTATTTATTTGAGAGAGAGAGAGCATGAGCAGTGGGGAGAAGGAGAAGCTGGCTTCTTGCTGAGCAGGGAGCCGAATGTGGGGCCAATCCCAGGACTCTAGGATCATGACCTGAGCTGAAGGTAGATGCTTAACCAACTAAACCACTCAGGTGCCCCTGGAAACATTCTATTTTTTGATTGAAGTGAGGCTTCCATGAGTGTATATCTTTGTCAAAACTCGTTTGAATTTGAAAGCTCCTGAACTCTCCTCCTCTCATGGACACACCAAATGCATAGCTATGCACAGAGCAATACCTCTGAAAGAAATCCAGAAACTACCTACACATCAGGTGAATGAGAAAATACCATATCAGAATGTGTAGGAAAGGGTGAAACATGCTCACCATAAATTCCATCCCCAGGAGGGAGTCCCACAATTTTGGAGGGAACTCCCAACTCCCAGTTCCTCCATGAGGAGCAAAGTATTTGGACTTCACATTTAGTACCCCAACTTTTAAGATTCCCACCTAAGGGATGGGCTCCCCAAACACCTAGCTCTGAGAGCCAATGAGGCTTGCATCCACAAGACCCATAAAGAGTAGCAATCAAAGAAGCATTTGTTAACTGGCATTCAGTACTCACCAAATGGCAGAGAGAAGGCAGAAATGTTCATGTATCTGTCTTTCCCTGAAAGGGATCCATTTGTATACTTTGAAAGCTGCTTCCTGAGGGTCAGGCTTCTAATTTAGCACACATCTAGGGGCTGTTTGTGACCTCCCTAGAGACCAAGGAAACTGGTGGACACCTCCCCCACTATCTCCCTCCAGACTACTCCAAGCTGCCAGTATCTCTTTGAGAGACTGTACACACTGTGCTCCAGCTTTTGAAGCTGTTGCCCAAAGGACAGGTTTCTGGATCACCAGTCTTTCTTAGCCAATGGGACTTCCACTCATGAGTTCCACAGGACTACAGCAAACAAGTAGGAAGACATACTTGGGTACAAGAGCACCTTCTTGTAAATTTAGACAGGGCCCAGCGCAGAAAGAACAAACAAAAATGTCTGTCTCCTAATTTCTCCCTGAAGGGGATTAACTGCATACTTTTCTAACTGCAGCTTGAGGCTCTGGCTTCCAATCAGCCCTTATCAAGGTGCTGAATGAGATCCTTCCCTTTGGAATACTGATGGGTCTTGACAAATTCTCAACTACTGGGAGCCAGTTAAGAACAAGGAAGGTGGCTTGGATAATCACAAAGGTTTGGGAGACAATAAGGAGCTCAGGCTGGGCTAATTGACCAGTTTGATGTCCTACATGGGACCACAAGAGGCGGCTGTTTAATCTAATATGCAGAAACCATCACAGAGAGTCAAGGAATATGAAAAAACAGAGAAATATGTTTTAAAAAAAGAGACAAATTTCCAGGAACATATGTAAATGACATAGAGATAAGTGATGTATCTGGTTGAGAGTTCAAAATAATGGCCATAAAGATGGTCACCAAGGTCAGGAGAGTAATGCATGATCAAAGTGAGAATTTTAGCAAAGAGTTTGAAAATATTAAAAAGTACCAAACGGGCTGCCTGGCTGGCTTAGTCAGAAGAACATGTGATTCTTGATTTTGGGGTCATGAGTTCAAGTCCCATGATGTGTGTAGAGATTACCAAAAAGAATAAATAAACTTTTTAGAAAAAGTACCAAACAAAAACTATAGAGCTAAAGAATGTGATAGCTGAACTGAAAATTTCAATAGAGTGGTTTGACAGAAGACTACATCAAACAGAAGAAAAGCATCAGCAAACTAGAAGGCAGGGCAGTGGAATTCATCCAATCAGAGAAGCAAAAAGAAAAAGGAGTGAATAAAAGTAAAGATTCCTTAAAGAACTTATGAGATAGCATCAAAAAGACCAATATATACATTATAGGTGCCCTAGGAGAAGAGACACAGAAAAAGGCAGAAAGCTTATTCAAAGAAATAATGGCTAAAAACTTCTTTAATCTGGAGAAAGACACAGACATCCAGATCAGGAAGCCTAGAACCTAAACCAAAGAGACCCATACCAACTGACATTATAATAAAACTGTCTAAATTTAAAGAGAAGGAGAGAATCTTAAAAGCAGCAAGAGAAAAGCAAGTTTTTAGGAACAATGGAGCCCCCATGAGATTTTTAAGCAGAAACTTAGTAAGTCAGAAGACAGTGGCATGATAAAAATGGTGGGAGAAAAAAACTGCCAAACAAGAATATTTTACCTTCCAAAGTTGTCCTTCAGAATTAAAGTAGTTATAAGGTTTTCCAGACAAAAGCTAAAGGAGTTCATTACCACTAGGCCAGCCATAGAAGAAATGTTAAAAGGAGCTCTTTAAGTTGAATCAAAAGGATCCTAATTAGTAACAGGAAAACATACGAAGGTATAACACTCACTGATAAAAGTAAACATATATTGACCCCTGAACAACATGGGTTTGAATAGCACACTTATTCAAAGTGGATTGGATTCAATAAATACAGTATAGTACCATAAATGTATTTTCTGTTCCTCATGATTTTCTCAATAGCATTTCCTTTCCCTAGCTTACTTATTGTAAGAATAGAGTATATAATACATGTAATATACAAATGTATGTGTTAATTGACTGTTTATGTTTTTGGAAAGGCTTCCAGTTAATAGTATGCTATTAGTAGTTCATTTGTTGGAGAGTCAAAAATTATACATGGATATTTGCCTACACGAGGACTCGGTGACTCTAACTCTTGTGTTGTTCAAAGGTCAACTGTCCAGTTAACTTTAGAATGCTCTATTGTTATAATTGTTGTGGTAAAGCTCTTATACTCTAGTAAGATTATTAAAAGACAAAAATATTAAAAATAATTATACTACAATAATTTGTAAATGAATACACAATATAAAAAGATGGAAATTACAACACAGCATGAGTTTCACAAAATGGGGGGAGTGCATCATAGTGTAAAGCTTTTGCATGTGTTTGAAGTTAAGCTGTTATCACCTATAGATTTTTATAGAGATAAGAGTTTTATGTAAGCCATATGATAACCACAAAGCAAAAACCTATAGTAAACACACAAAAGATAGAAAAATAACTCAAAGCATACCACCATAGAAAATAATCATACCACATGTACACCTGAAAACTCATGCAAGATTGTGTGTCAACTATACTTCAATGAGAAAAGAAAAAAAATCATTAAAACATGAAGGAAGGGACAAATGAAATAAAATAATTACAAAACAACCAGAAAACAATGAACAAAATAGCAATAGTAAATTCATATCTCTCAGTAATTACTTTAAATATAAATAGACTAGATTCTCCAATCAAAAGACAGAGTGAATGAATGGATAAAAACAAGACTCAGCTATGTGCTGCCTAAAAAGAGACTCATTTCAACATTTTTAAAAGATTTTATTTATTTATTCACTTGCGAGAGGGAGAGAGAGCAAGCATGAGCAGGATAGGCAGAGGGAGAGGGAGAAAGAGACTTTCAGGCAGATTCCCTGCTGAGTGCAGAGCCCAACTCAGGGCTCCATCTCAGGACCTTGAGATCATGACCTGACCAGAAATCAAAAGTTAGATGCTCAACCAACTGAACCACCCAGGTGTCCCTCATTTCAGCTTTAAACACACATATAGCTTGAAAGTGAAAAGATGGGAAAATATAGTCTATACAAATGAAAACCTAAAGAAAGCAGAGTTAACTATACTTATAACAAAAACCAGACTTAAACCAAAGACAGTAACAAGAGAAAAAAGCCATTATATAAAGGGGTCAACTCATCAAGGTGATATAACATAAGTAAATATTTATGCTCCCAACGTAGGAGAATGTAAGTAGGTAAAGCAAATGTTAACAGATTGGTAGGGAAAAATAGACAGCAATACAATAATAGTAGAGAACCTCAAGACCCCTTTTTAACAATGGACAGAGCATCCAGACAGAAAATCAGTATGGAAACATTAGATTTAAACTACATATTTGATCAGATGGATCTAACAGGTATTTCACTGAACATTCCATTGAATAGCAGCAGAATACACAGTCTTCTCCAGCACACATGGAACATTCTCCAGGATGGATTTTATTTTAGGTCACAAAATAAGTCTTAATAACTTCAAGAAGACTTAAATCATGTGAAGCATCTTTTCTGACAATAATAGTATAAAACCACAAATCAACTACAAGGAGATAACTGAATAATTAGCCCAATATGTGGAGATTAAAGAACATGCTACTGAGCAATCCATGGGTCAAACAAATTAAAAGAGAAATCAAAAAATATCTTGAGACAAATGAAAATGGAAATAAACATACTAAAACTTATGGGATGCAGCAGAAGCAGTTCTAATAAGGAAGTTCATGGTGATAACTGCCTACATTAAGAAAAAGAAAGATATCAAACAATCTAACTTTACACTTTAAGGCACTAGAAAAGGAAACACAAATGAAGTCAAAGCTAGTAGAAGGAAGAAAACAATAAAGATCAGAGTGAATATAAATAGAAACTAAAAAAACAATAGAAAAGATAAATGAAACTAAGAGCTGCTTTTTTTTGAAAAGATAAACAAAATACACAAACTTTTAGATAGATTTACCAAAAAAAAGAAAGAGAATGCAAACAAAATTATAAAGTAAAATTGGAGAAGTTATAACTAATACCAAACAAATATGAAGGATCATAAAAGACTGCTAAGAACAATTAGGTCCAACAAATTAGACCTAAAAGAAATGGATCAATTCCTAGAGATATACAACCTACCAAGACTGACTCATAAAGAAATAGAAAATCTGAAGAGATAAACTATTAGTAAGGAGATCAAATCAGTAATCAAATACCTCCCAATAAACAAAAGTCCAGGGTGAGATGGTTTTACTAGTGACTTCTAAAAAACATTTAAAGAATTAATACCAATCCTTCTCAACGTCTTCCAAAAATTGAGGAGGAAACACTTTCCTCATTTGATACTAAAACCAGACAAGGGCACTGAATGAAAAGAAAATTCGAGGCATGGGGTGCCTGGGTGGCTTAGTTGGTTAAGTGTCTGCCTTAGGCTCAGGTCATGATCCCAGGGTCCTGGGATGAAGTCCTGCCTTGGCTCCCTGTTCAGTGGGGAGCCTGCTTCTCCTTCTCCTTCTGCCTGTCATACTGCCTACTTGTGCTCTCTTTCTCTGCCAAATAAATAAATAAAATCTTTAAAAAAATAAAAAAGAACATTGGAGGCCAATATCACTAGAGAACATAGATACAAAAATCCTGAAGAAATACTAGCAAACCAAATTTGACAGTACATTAAAAGGATCAAACTCCATGATTAAGTGGGATTTATTCTAGAGATACAAGAATGGTTCAACATCCATAGATCAGGGCCCCTGGGTACCTCAGTCAATTAAGCATCTGTCTTCAGCATAGGTCATGATTCAAGAGTGCTGGGATCTAGTCTTGGGTGGGGCTTCTTGCTCAGCAGGCCGTCCACTTCTCCCTCTGTTCCTTACTCATGCTCTCTCTTGCTATCTCTCACTCTCTCTGCCTCTCTCTCAAATAAATAAGTAAATCTTTTAAAAACCATGAATCAATCAATGTGATATACTACGTTAATAAAATGAAGGATAAAAATCATGATCAGCTGTTGTGTCAAGCCCACAGCTAACATTACACTCAATGGTAAAAAAGCTGAAAGCTTTTCCTCTAAGATCAGGCACAGACAAGTATGCCCACTCTTATCACCTTTATTCAACACAGTATTTGAAATCTTAGAGCAATTAGGCAAGAAAAAGTAATAAAAGGCATCCAGAGGAAAAAAAATTGTCTCTATGTGCAGATGACATGATCTTATATTAGAAAACCCAAAGACCCAAAAGACTGCATCCACAATGTGCTAGAACTAATTAATGAATTCAGGAAATTATCAGGATAAAAAATCAGTATACAAAAATCAATTGCATTTTTATACATTAATGATAAACTATCTGAGAGAGAAATTAAGAAAACAACCTCATTTACTATAGCGTCAAAAAGAATAAAACACAAGAATAATTTTTTTAAAAGATTTTATTTATTTATTTGTCAGAGAGAGGAGAGAGAGAACACAAGCAGGGGGAATGGAAGGCAGAGGGAGAGGGAGAGGGAGAACCAGGCTCTCCACTGAGTAGGGAGCTGACATGAGACTCAATCCCAGGACCCTAGGATCATGACTCAAGTCTAAGGCAGACACTTAACTGACTGAGCCACCCACCTGTTCCCATTTAGGAGTAAATTTAACCAAGGAGGTAAAAGTTCCAAATGCTGAAAACTATAAAACATCGATGAAAAAATTGAAGACGACAAAGATAAATAGAAAGATATTTCATGCCTACGGATTGGAAGAATTAATGTTGTTAAAATATGCATACTATCCAAAGTGATCCACAGATTAAATGTAATCTCTATCAAAAATATTTTTAAAATTTTATTTATTTGAGAGAGAGAGAGAGAGGGAGAGGCAGACAGAGAAGCAGAGGGAGAGGGAGAAACAGGCTCCCCAGTGAGTAGGGAGCTGAACTTGGGGCCCAAACATCCTGGGATCATGATCTGAGCTGAAGGCAGAAGCTTAATTGACTGAGCCACCCAGGCACCCCTTTATCAAATTTTCAATAGCATTTTTCACAGAAGTAGAAAAACATTCTTAAAGTTTGTATGGGATCACAAAAGACACTGAATAGCCAAACAATCTTGAGAAAGAACAAAGCTGGAGAGATCATGCTTTCTGACTTCAAAAACTGTATTATATAGTATTGTATAATTTTGACATAAAAAGAGGCATAATAACCAACAGAACAAAATAGAGAGCAGAGAAAAAACCCCATGCATATAAAGTAAATTCATTTTTGACAAAGAAGCCAAGAATATACAAGAAAAGGATGGTCTCTGATAAATGGTGTTGGAAAAACTGAATATCCATATGCAAAAGAATGAAATTGGACCATTATCTCACATGATATAAAAAAAAAATCAACTTCAAAGGTATTACAGACCTGAAATCACAGAACTCCTAGAAGAAAACAGAAAGAATAAGCTCTTTGACATTGATCTTGGCAATGAATGTTTGGATTTGAGGCCAAAAGCAAAGACAACAAAAGCTAAAAATAAGCAAGTGGGACTACCTCAAATTAAAAAGCTTCTGCTCAGCAAATGAAGCCATCAACCACGAAATGAAAAGGCAACCTAATAAATGGCATAAAATATTGGAAACCATATATCTGTAAAGTGGTTAATATCCAAAATATAGAAGGAACTCCTACAACCCAGTAGGAAAAAAAAAAAAAGAAAGAAAGAAAGAAAAAAGAATAAAGTAACCCAATTTCAAAATGATCAAAGGACCCAAATATACATTTTTCCAAAGAAAACATACAAATGACCAACAAATACATAAAAGTCTCAATATCACTGATCTTCAGGGAAATGTAAATAAAAACTATAAGATATAACCTCACACTTGTCAGGATGTTTATTATAAAAAATACAGGAGCTAACAAATCCTGTCAAGAATGCAGAGAAATGGGGGGCACCTGGGTGGCTCAGTTGGTAAGTGTCCGACTTGATCTCAGCTTGGGTCTTGGTGTCAGGGTCATGAGTTAAAGCCCTGCATTGGGCTCCACACTGGGCATTGGGCTGCATGCTAGATTAAAAAAGAAAGAAAGAAAGAAAGAAAGAAAGAAAGAAAGAGGAGAAAATGGAACCTTTATATGCTCTGGTTGTATGCTGCTGATAGGAATGTAAATCAGCATAGAAGTTCATCAGGAAATTAAAAGTAGAACTACTGGGACACCTGGGTGGCCTAGTTGGTAGAACATGCAACTCTTAATCTTAGGGTCACGAGTTTGAGCCCCACATTGGGCGTAGGGTTTCCTTAAAAAAATAAAAAAGTAGTACTACCATATGATCCAGGTATATCCAAAGGAAACAAAACCATTGTCTTGAAGAGATATTTACACTCCTGGGTTCATTGCAGAATTATTCATAATAGCCAAGGTGTAGAAACAACTTTAAGTGTCCATTAATGCCTGAATGGATCAAGGAAATATGTCATATATATACAGGGAATATTATCAGCCTTAAAAAGAAGAAAGAAAAGAAGAAATTCTCTTCTTAAAAAGAAGAAAATCTTGTCATTTGCTACAGCCTGGATGAAGCTGGAGTTCATTGTGCTAAATGAAATAAGCTAGAGAGAGAAATACAAATAGTGCTGCATCATATCACTTACATGTGGAATCTAAAAAAAAAAGTTAAACTTGTAGAATCATAGAGTGGACAAGAGGTTGCCCTGGACTGCAGGTAAGGGAAATAGGGAGAGATTGGTAAAAGGGTACAAACTTGGGGCGTGTGGGTGTCTCAGGTGGTTAAGTGTCTACCTTCAGCTTGGGTCATGATCCCAGGGTCCTGGGACGGAGCCCCACATCGGGGTCCCTGCTCGGTGGGGAGCCTGCTTCTTCCTCTGCCTGCTGCTCCCCTTGCTTGTGCTCTCTCTCTCTCTCTCTCTCTCTGCCAAATAAATAAATAAATAAATAAATAAATAAAATCTTCAAAAAAAAAAAAGGTGCAGACTTTCAGTTAAATGATGAGTAAGGTCTGAGGATCTAAGTTATAACATGGTGACCATGGTTCGTAACACTGTGTTTTATCATTGAAACTTGTTGAGAGAGTAGAACTTAAATGTTTTTGTCAAGACACAGAAAAGTAAATATGTGAGGCAATGTATGTGTTAATTAACTCTCTGGTGGGGGGAATCCTCTCAGAACGTACATGTATATCAAATCATGTTGTAAACTTTAAATGTCTTACAGTTTTATTTGTTCATTACACCTCAATAAAGTGGAGAAAAACCTATGATCTGAACTGTACGCAAAGAATCATGCGTTTTAGTGTATGTAAAGTATGCTTCAATGAAGTTGATTTTTCCAACTACACAAAAATGTTTAGAGAAGGGGAGCCTAGATGGCTCAATTGCTTAAGCTTCTGACTCTTGATTTTGGCTCAGGTTAGGGTTGTGAGATTGAGCCCTGCATTGGGCTCTGTGCTGGGCGTGGAGCCTGCTTAAGATTCTCTCCCTCTGGGACACCTGGGAGGCTCAGTTGGTTGGACGACTGCCTTCGGCTCAGGTCATGATCCCGGAGTCCCGGGATCGAGTCCCGCATCGGGCTCCCAGCTCCACGGGGAGTCTGCTTCTCCCTCTGACCTTCTCCTTGCTCATGCTCTCTCTCACTGCCTCTCTCTCAAATAAATAAATAAAATCTTAAAAAAAAAAAAAAAGAAGATTCTCTCCCTCTGCCCTTCCCCACCCTATCCCCCGTCTAAAAAATTTAAAAATAAATAAATAAATAAAATGCCTCTTACTCAAAAGTGTGTTTATAAAAATATTTGGAGAAGACTCTAAAACACATCCATGTAACGCATCACCCAGGATTAGTAAATGTCAAACATTTTTCATTTGCTTTATCTGTTTTTGTATAATAGAAATGAAGTGTTACCGATGAAGGTAAATTCTTAGTTCCCAGATCTATTTTCCACCACTTCCCACAAGAGAGCACCTTCATAATGTTGTGTGTTTCTTTTCTCTGTCCTTTTAAAAAATGTATTAACAGGCTTCTTCATTTCATTGATGATGATATCAAAGCATAAGAAGAACTGTGCGTAGGTCACAGTTAAACACTGAGTCAGTTATCAGCACAGCCAGGAGTAATGTTCTCCCTCTTCTACTCATTCCCTAGGGCTATGTTACTTAACCTGTGTTTGTGGAGCTGGTATTATAATTTACGTAATTAGGAGAATGTTTGTACTGTTCTTTATCCTCAGTTTTATTTATTTATTTTTCAAAGATTCCATCCATTTATTTGAGAAAGGGAGGTAGAGATAGCAAGAGAGAGCATGAGCAGGGAGGAGAGGGAGAAGCAAGTTCCCCACTGAGGAGGGAGTCTGATGTGGGGCTTGATCCTAGGGACCCAGGATCGTGACCCGTGCCAACAGTAGATGCTTAACTGACTGAGCCACCCAGGTGCCCCATCCTCAGTTTTAGATGTTACTAAAATGTGGCCTAAATGAAAATTTAGTGTGTCATGATGTTTCTCTGTTTCAAATATATATTTTTTGAGATTTTATTTATTTATTTGACAAAGAGAGAGAGATCACAAGTAGGCAGAGCAGCAGGCAGAGAGAGAGGGAGAAGCAGGCTTCTTGCTGAGCAGAGATCCCGACGCAGGGCTCGATTCCAAGACCCTAAGATCACGACCTGAGCAGAAGGCAGAGGCTTAACCCACTGAGCCACCCAGGCGCCCCTCTCTAAGTGTTTCAAATGGCCTCCTTGAAAACTTTCAAATCTAAGACTAATGTGATATTTATCAATATATATTTGATATCATTTTAATCATAATTAAGCCAGAATACAGATGTTTTATGTTTTTCACTCTGCTATATAGATTACTAGATTATTTTTAAAACAACTAATACCTTTGAATCCCAATGCTTCGAAGTCCAATGAGCTGGCTGCATTTGACTGTTTTACGTTGAAGGGGTTCAGAATGTGCCATCCCAAAATATGACACTTTGGTATATTGATTATTTTGAGTTGAGAGCACTTGACAAACAGCAGATGCATGAAGGGTTTTCTACTCTTCCCCTTTCTACCTGAAAACATAGAATTTCCCATGAGAAAGGTAGCTTTTCTTTGTCAGGAGGAGAACATTCCTTTTTTTCCTCCCAGTTTTATTGCGATATAACTGACATTTAACATTGTATGAGTTTAAGGTGTAAACATAATGATGGGTTAAATGTATACATTGCAAAATGAACACCACAATGAGTTTAGTTGATATCCATCCCTTGACAGGAATGTTCATATCATCAGAGATTGGGATTTGATGCTAAAATGGGATATGTACAAACAAACCTACTAAAGTAACCCTTAGTTTCCCCAGTATAGTTCCTAGTCATTGCCCCACAATTTACTGTTCTTAGCGGAAGTCCCTTTGGCTTGTCACATCCCTACAGTTTTTCATTATTTGTGTAAAAAGTGTATAAGCTTTTGTATCTTAAAGTCTTCCTCAGGGACACTAGGTGGATCAGTTGGTCAAGTGTCTCACTTTGGCTCAGGTCATGATCCCAGGGTGCTGGGATTGAGTCCACGTTGGGCTCCTTGCTCAGTGGGGAGCCTGCTTCTCCCTCTTCCCTGGTGCTCTCCCTGTTTATGCTCTCTCTCTGACAAATAAATAAAATCTTTAAAAAACGATAGTCTTCCTCAGGCTTTCATTTTCTTTCTGAAGATACCTGCATACATGTAAAAATATTAAATATATTTGCATACTTTTCTCCTCTTAATCTGTCTTATGTCAGATTAATTCGTAGGCCAGCCATGGAACACAAGTTTATAGAAGAGTTTCTCCTTTCCTACAACATATATATGAGGTAGTCACAGGGACTGGTTTGATATTCCTTGCTCTTTCTTTTGGTTTATCTGTTTTTATGGTCCAACTTCTATATTGTCCAGATTTCCCCCTCAGTTTTAATGTTTATATTTCAAAAGCTTTTTTCTGGGGCACCTGGGTGGCTCAGTAGGTTAAAGCCTCTGGCTTCGGCTCAGGTCATTGATCTCAGGGTCCTGGAATCGAGCCCCACATGGGGATCTCTGCTCGGTGGGGAGCCTGCTTCCCTTTCTCTCTCTGCCTGCCTCTCTGCCTACTTGTGTTCTCTCTCTCTGTCAAATAAATAAAATCTTTAAAAAAAAAGCTTTTTTCTTTTTTTAAATATTTAATTTATTTGACTGAGAGAGAGTGAGCAAAAGCATGGGGGAATAGCAGGCAGAGGGAGAGGGAGAATCAGGCTCCTTGCTGAGTGGGGAGCCAGCTGTGGGACTCTAACTTAGGAACCTGAGCAGAAGGCAGATGATTAATGGCTAAGCCACCCAGGCGCCCCTCAAAAGCTTATAGATATTGACAGAGAAAAGAAGAATTCAGAGACCTTTAAGTATTTTGTAATAATGAAGCTGATTTCTCTTTCTAGTCTTTTGAGGGAAAGTCATAGAAACAATTCTGTCAAACAAGACTACTAATTTTGGTTTTCTCTAGTAGATAATGTGGCTTTTTTCTTCTTGAAAATAGCAATTGTTCTGATTAGAAATATTATGAATGGAATAATTCCTCTTCTCTTTTTATAGAAGTAACAAAAATCAGTTGTGAACTCAAGTTTTAGTTCACAATGGAGTCCAGAGTGCTTTTTTTTTTTTTTAACCCTTAGAATTTGAAAGCTGCATCTTCATTTGCTTGTTGTTTTAGATACATTTTCAACTCCCATTGGCTATTGACTTGCACATCACAATGGAAGTTAAGTCTGTTCCTAGAGCAAGTCCAATATCACCAGTTCAGCAACATATTGTAATGTCACTGAAGCCTCATTCTGGGATGGCCACAAGTAGATTATGAATGTTACTCACCCAGTGATGCGTTCTCCTTGTCAACAACACCTGATAATTGCAGAGATGTCTACCTCAGACTAGCTGTGCCACAGGGTACTGTTGTGTCACTGGTGACTAGTATGGGGCATAGGGGTGGAAGGGACTCTTTTCTTGGTGCTGCAGACAATGAAGAACTACACTCTCCTCCCATGGGGAAGTGTGACACAATAAGAATGGAGACAGCAGAGATTCTAAAGATCCACAGCTGACACTGGAGGACACAGAATTTTACTGAATTCTCCTTGGTTTTTGGACAGCTAGTCCTAAGATAATATATATATAAGGTTTAGTAACTAAAGTACAGCCTGGGAGAGAGGTCTGAGAAATCTGCTTTGGAACACTTAATGGTGACATTTAGGTGAGTGACATGGGTGAAGCCAGCATAGATATCGGGTATGTATGGGAAGTATGGTGGCAACATCTTCATCAGCTGAGAAGATGTGAGCATTCTGAGAAAATACTGTGGTTTATTTTATCTTTGAAAGCATCAGGAATTGGCAATAGTGATCTGGGAATGGGATCAAGGTGACAGAGAATGAGAGGTAAAATCTTAGTGGGGAAATCAGAAGACTCTTTCTCACATGTTTTAGCACACAATGGACTGTTCCAGAGGAATTTTCTTAGAGTATAGCACCTTGTCAAAGCAAATCATTAAGAGAGAAAGATGATTTGAGAAAAGATTTGAGATCTTGGAATAATCTCTTCTTTAATTATCTTTCTTGTATAGCTCTGTCACTTTAGCAGTCCTTTTATTAAGCCTGAGGCTTTCATTCTTCTTATCTTTTCCCTATGTGAGTTGGTACACTGGGTCAAGTTTGCTATCCAAAAGTGTTTTATTTCTGATGTGCTGTGGAAGTGTATGAATGTCTTCCTTGATTTCAATCTCAAAAGCCTTATGTCTTTATGTCTGGAAAAACCGAAGTCATTATTGCTGTATCTTTACAAATTATGCAAGCTTAAAAAAAGGTAATTCATATTTTCAACATAAATTACTCCTTGAAGGGAATTTTGTCCTTTAAATTTAATTTCTATAATTTAATTTGTATTAATTTTATCTCTTGTAAGCTTAACTGGGTGGGCAAAAATACTAGTATTAAGACCATCTTATTCATGCATTTTGTGATTTTAGTAACTTTAATCACTTCTAGAATTTACATTTCCAGGATTGAAGAGTTCCCTATTTTGGGGGGAGGGGAGGGGTGTTTCCCTATACATCAGACTCTAGGCCTTTTGATATGAGATCTGTGCAGCTTTTTCCAGAATTCTTTGTTTTTTCTTGTTGTGGATCAAGGGAAGGACAAACAAGTTATGGGCTTAAGCATTCTTGAAAGCTTATGGATGTTCTCTAATCATTAACAAGAGTTTTTACAGCTAAGACAATAACCTCTTCAGAGTGTGATAAATTCGTCCTAGAGCTGAACGTGAGGAAAACATTTTTATATGCCAATCAATTTCTATCCAGGTTTCACCCGGCTATCCGAAAATACAGCGCTTTCTTAAGAAGACTTTCTCAAGCTCAGGCTAAAGGTAAAGAAAAAATTACCATTTTGGAAAAGCGAAAACCCTCTTTGTAATTTTTTCGGTTAGTGAAAAACCGAACTTTCGGATGGGGGTTGGAGGGCTCGTACTTCCTTTTCTTATAGAAAAAGTATGTAACCAAACCATTCTTTGATTCCTAAGAAGTTAGAGCTCAGTTGAAGCCTCACATGCAGAAAATCACTCACTCTGGGAAATGGACACAGTATTTAATGCTGAATTAGTTTCTGATCTGCTATTACACTAAGAACATTTTACAAATCATTCTTAATTATATGTATTCTAAGAGTGAGTGGGTTCACATTTGTTTTTGAGGAGTAGAGCATAAATCACAATACCTTAACAAGGTAATAAAAGGCAGAAGCTATTGTTTCGCACAAGACTTGGCTAATGCTTTCGGATTTATTTCGGAAGCTTTCAGAGACGACGCCTAGCAATATATTGGCGGTTGGCAGAAACACGATCCAAACACGATCCAGCCTAAATCCCTAAATTTTGGCTTCCGCCCAAGGTGTGTAGCCCGTATCCATAGAGACCGGAAAAAGCGTCCCCGAGCTGGGGCGGGCCCCTGCCTTGTCTAATCTAAACTGCTTCCGCTTTCAGTGGGAGGAAACAAAAACCCAACAAAACAGAGAGGATTTGTGTGCGCGCCCAAGGAGCGCTATTTCTCTCGGTCCCTTGATGCTCAGCACTGTTTTCGTTGAGTTCCTGGTCGAACCACAACTCCCAGGATGCATCCACGTTCTAGAGCGGTCAGAAGAGCTGTTTCCGGTTTGGGCCAGTGCGCCTGAGCACGAACTGTGCTCTTATTGGTTCCAACCGCCTCGTGCGATGTGCGTCACGGCAACGTGCAGTCGTGGGGGCGGGAAGACGCGGCGGCGGCTGTCGCGGCGGCGCGAGCAGGATCTCAAGCGCGGTATCGCGGCGGCGGCGGCGGTAGCGGCGCAGGTCCACCGGGTCCCCTCCCTCCTCCGCTCCCCCTTCCTCCCCCTCCCCTCAGTTGTGGTTCCCGAGGAGTCCGAGACCTGCGACGAGGCGGCGACAAGCTCTGGGTGAGGGTCTCTGGAGTGTTAGCGCCGTTTCCCGGGCGAAGGGAGAGAGCCCGGGGTCGAGGAGGAGGTGAGGGGTCTGAGGCGGAGAGTGTCCCCGGCGCGGGCCAGGGAGCGCGCGCTCGTCCCAGCTTTCAACTTGGCCTCCTTACCTGACCCGCCGCGGGGCACAGTTTGCCGTGCAGTGGCCCCAGGGGCCGACCGTGAGGGGCCTGGATCCGCCCTCCTTTCAACCGCTGTCTGTAGCGCTTGACTCCCCCTTCCCGTCTCGCCCCTCCCAGCACACTGTCCGGAGTCCTCTCCCACCTCTTCTTCCTTCGCGTGCAGTTGCCTTTTCTTACTGCCCCCGAGAGTCTGTACCCTCCCTTTCTTCATTTCCGTCCCTTTTATTAGTTCTAGGAATTTCTTTGGTGGTAGGCTTCGAATGGGTTCTGCTTGATACTACTTTTATAGTCCGTGGGGTACGAAGATTTTCCTTACCTTTTCTTTGGTGGCGCTCCAGGCAACCTACTTGGGATCGTACCTTGGGCCCTAGTTTCCCAAGCCCTGTTTGGCTTTTTGTCTTTCACTGTTTGCTTCTTTTAAAACTGATGGTAACAGGGTTTAAATCGATGCTAGGGGTGTGTGAGAGAGTTCGGATTGGAAACTAATAGGTAACTTCTTTTCTCCTTCTGGATTTTGACAGTAAGTATAAATACGTTTGTCTCTGGAATTTGACAACTTCACCAGACAGCCCAACTGTTACTTTTGGTAGGAAGATTCAAATGTCCGACCGGAATTTTGCTGGGTATGGTGACTTCAGTGCAGGTTCTTGGCATTTTTTTTTTTTTTTTTTAGTAGGATGGTCTTTTAATATTTTATTTTTAGATTCTGTATTTCTCAGCCTTCTGTTAATCCCATTAGATCTCTTCCAAAAACAGTCTCCCCACCCCCAAGAAACTGTTTAAAACAAACTTGAAGAAATCTTTTGTAATATTTAAAATCATTTGATTACAAAACTTGTCAGTGAGGTGTTAAAAACAATTCCCTTCAATCCAAAGCTTTACTTTTGGAGGGGAGATCTTCAGCTGTCATTTCTGAAGTTTGAAGTGTTCTCTGGACAAAGGCCACCCATTGTCTACTGTTAACCATGCTCTCACTCTCATTCTGTTAGAATTTGATAGATTTTTCACTCCTAGTTTTTCATTTCATAGAAATGAAGATTTTCATTTGCTGACTGACAGTTTGTAACTAAAATAATTTCATCAGTAGTTGGGACTTCACGCAGGAGGTGGCAACTGCTTGGTGGTTATTAGGAACTTTGAAAAAATTTCAGATTGATTTAAATATGAGACATTTCTTTTATCTTCTATTTGTAACTGTATATGCACCAGTATATGTTCATATCTGTATTTAATATAGGTAAGTATATATCTGTGTACTTATATATCTGCTGCTTAATAGCAGATTTTCTCTTACCTGAACACTACAGATGAGAAGAGGATTTCCAGAACCTAAAAGAGAGTTTGTGTTTTTTTATCCCTAGACTGGTAAGAATAAATAAATGGATGAATCTTTTTCCACCAGTAGTATCAATTTAGCTGATGCACTTTCTTCAGTATAAATCACATCTTGTGTTCCAAAATGAAAATAATTCTATTCTATTCTTTATTCGGGGGTTGGCAAACTTTATAGCTTGTGGGGCAAGTTTTGCCAGCTGTCTGGTTTTGTAAGTTAAGTTTTTAATTGGGATATAGCTGTCTGTATTCATTTTGATGTTGTTTGTGGTTGTTTTTGTAGTGCAAGGGTAGAATTGAGTAGTAGGACAGAGACCCATATGACCTACAAGCCTAAAATATTTATTCTCTGGCCCCTGCTAGAAAAAGCTTGCTGACATCTACTTTATTTTATTAACAGTCATGCATATGTAATGTAGAAAATTAAAATGAGTAAAAAAAGTATAAAGAAGAAAGTAAAAATTGTCCAGAATCACACCATTCAGAGGGGTTTGTTTTTGTGATTATTACAGAAACCGTTAGCGATTATTTTTGTATAACTGGGCTCATACTGTTAAGTGGTGATTTGTAATTTTTTTTTAAAGATTTTATTTTTTTAAGGTAATTTCTACACCCCTTGTGGGTCTCAAACTCATGACCCTGAGATCATGAGTTGCAGGGACTGAGCCAGCTGGGCACCCCTGTTAGTAAATTTCTTTTAAAAAAACCCCTCAGATTATTGTTATTTAGCTCTTGGATACATTTGTATTTCTGCATAGAAGAGCTTACTAGAAAGAAGATTGATGAGCCAAGTTTTTGTGATTTGTCTTACCAGTTAAGATTTAAAAAAAAAAAAATGAGGAATAATAGACACTTTGTGGTGGTGGTGGTGAACTCCATTTATTGAGCACTTACTGTGTGCTAGGTAGTTTTTCAGTACTTTACATGTATTAAGTTATTACCTGCAGCAGCTCTGTGGATACACATACTGGTATCCATATTTAAAGATGAGGAAACTGAGGCAGAGAAATTAACTCCGCAAGTTCATCAGCTAGTTAATGGTACAGTTGGAATTTGAATCCATGCATCCTTCAGGACCCAGGCTGCCAATATGCTACAGAGCCTCTCATTAGAGCATTGCTCAGTATAGGAAAGTTGAGACAGTCCAGAGGTTTATGATGTAAAAATTCGTCCTTAAAGTCTTTCTTTCCAGTTTCACTCTCTGTAGAAATTCACTGCAGCTTGATATAGAGATTTCCAGCTCTTTGTCTGCTTATACAAATGTTTATTCACAAATTTGTCTGTACATGCCGGTTTTAAAAAAATAATAGACTTGATTTTTTAGATCAGTTTTAGGTTTACAGAAATTTTGTGCAGATAATACAGAGTTTCTATATCACCTGCTTTCTATTTTCTTTTATTAAAATAGCATGCATTAATGTATCTTTGTTACAGTTGATGAACCAGTGTTGTTACATAGTCATTAATTAAAATCTGTATTTTATAATAGGTGTCCTTTTTATGTTGCAGAGTTGTTTTTTAAAAAGGGATTCAACCAATCATTGTTCTGCGGTGTGCTTTTTTTGGGTGGTTTTTAAAATATAGTGCTTCTGGACTTTGTAGTGCAAAAAATATCATTAATTCACTAATTTTCAGATTAATAACAAATTTAACAATTTTTTTGGAATGGAAAAGTTGCTAGGAAATTGATTCTTTTTTTCTTTTTCAAAAGTTTATGTTGTACGTCAGTTGCTTTTCTTGGAAGGAAGAATTCTTATTTTTTGACTGGACATTTTGGCTTCTTTTTTTTATTTTTATTTTTTAAAGATTTTATTTATTTATTTGACAGAGTGAGAGAGCACAAGCAGGCAGAACAGCAGAGGGAGAGGGAGAAGCAGGCTCCCAATAGAGCAGGGAGCCCGATGCGGGGCTCGATCCCAGGACCTTGGGATCATGACCAGAGCCGAAGGCAGTTGCTTAACCAACTGAGCCACCCAGGAGCCCCACATTTCGGCTTCTTGAAGCTCTTCAGCTTCTTGGAGATTTTCTTGCTGTTCTTCATTGGAAAAGTGATGCACACCAACTTAGTTACCATTAACATCCTCCTCAGTGAAACAGTTTCTTCCCCACCCATCTTTTTTGTTCTTAGCATTCTCTTCCTCTTTCTCCATTTCCGCATTTCTGTTCTTAGAATGTAAACGTAAGCATCTAATTCCCCATATTCTTGTACTCTCAATTTTATCTAATCTTAACCTTGGGATTTCTTCATCTGAGGGATTTAGTGCTGGGAAGAACTGAGTCAAAGTTCTAGCAGACATTGTCACTTTTTTTTTTTTTTTTTAAAGATTTTATTTGACAGAGATCACAAGCAGGCAGAGAGGCAGGCAGAGAGAGAGAAGAAGCAGGCTCCCCGCTGAGCAGAGAGCCCGATGGGCTCGATCCCAGGACCCTGGGACCATGACCCGAGCCGAAGGCAGAGGCTTTAACCCACTGAGCCACCCAGGCGCCCCACATTGTCACTTTCTTAATGTTGTGTATTTTATGCTGGGCCAGGCCTTGAGGAAGTTAAGTCATTCAGCTGTTCTCTTTCATTGATTCCTACTGTCATAGTTTCCCCAGAGTTCTTGTCCATGACGAAATGCGTGTCCACAATCATAAGTGACTGATTGATCTCTGACTATACAGGTGATGAGAAGTTTGTGTGGTGCACCAAACAGAAGGATTTTACTAATTCTCTTTGGTGCTGCTATAGAAACCTTTGCACAAAGGAATAGAAGTTAGAAAAAGCTCATAAATTCCCACCAATCTAGAGATAAGTTTCTAGAGCATCATATTCACTTTAGACATCTCTTTAGAGCTCTTCAGCTGCAGTAGTAGTTTTCCTGCAAAATCTTGGAGAGTCATGAATCAGATGGGTAACTGAGAAGTAAAACACCTCTTATTTTTTCCTTCCCTTTTGTTTCTAAGCACTTTCATGACCTTTCCACCTTTCCTAGTGTTTGGAGCTTCTTTTCTCTGTGGCATACTTCACTAACATTCTTAGTTGCTGTTCTGTTTCTCTTGTGTATCTTTTCCTAGGAAGAAGGTCAGGGCAGCAGCTAATCATTTGGTGACCTCAGAGAAGTATGAATTGGGACAACATTGACAGTCTTGGCATCATTTCAGATCTTTCTTCTGAAGAGTTCAGTCATCAGTTTAAAAGATATCTTGGCTGTGGTTGCATTGCCGTCTCTTAACATGCACATGAAATTCTGTAATACTTTATCATTTTATTCTTGTATTTTGCACTTTTATTCTAATCGGTCACAAAATGAGTGTAAGTCTTTAAAGTTTGTATGGCAATGTAGAACTTTAAAGAAGAGCAGTAACAAACTTGATGGATTGATGAGATTCTCCTCCCAGAGATCAAAGCTTTGCAAAATGTTATTGGAAGATCTACATTCAAGACAATGTAATTGTAGGAAAGCAGATCTTTCAGCTCTTGAGGAAAGTTGTTTAGATGGTTTTGGTAGTAGTGACCAATCAGTGCCATAAACATCTCCAGCTTTGCCAGCTCTTGGCTAGCTTTATTTAGTTGCTATTTGAGAATCTCCGCTTGGATTTGTAGTGGATATTCTAATGCTGTAGAAACTCTCAGCATAGGCAGAGGGTCCACTTTATTAATTCTGTAACTGCTGCAGGTTGCTGGGCAGCTAGTGTTTGTTTCTGCTGGACATAATGGGTGCAGACTGGCTGGCGATAAGCAGCTCTCAGAAAACTTACACCCGCAACCAGCCAACCCTTCTCAGCTGTGGCTCGGAATAATGCTTCTGGGTGTGACTAGAAATAGCCTTGGAGCTCGGCAGGTGGCGCCATCTTGGCTCATAGTAGCGTGCTTTAAAAATTAATATTCACAGTAGCTTCCCACATCAGTACATTTGCAGCTACTCTGTTCTTTTAAGTAGTTCTTTAGTATTTTATTACATGGGTGAGTCATAATTTAATAGTGTTCCTATTACTAGATATTTAGATTCTTTAAATTTATTGTATTATGTACATACACATGTGTACAATTGCTGATGCTAATGACTCTATAGGATAACTTTCTAAGAGTCTAGTTACTGGGTTGAAGGAAGTACATGGTTTTTATTTTAGTTTCTTACATTTTCATTTAAATTTTAGTTAACATACAATGCAACATGGGTTTCATTTTGATATGTGTTACCAGAATGCCATCCAGAAAGGTCACAGCAGTGTAAACACTCACCACAAATGTGGATGAGGTCTAGTTTCTCCATGCCATTGCCAACTTTTTAAAAAAGTCTTTATCTTGTCAAATGTTCCTTACAGTGTATTATGTCTCTCTCACTTGGGTTTGTGTTTTGTTGTGATGTCATTCTTTGAAGTTGATTTAGAATTATTTTAGATAGAGCCTACATTCTGAGGTTGTTCTTCCTAGTACTCTGAAGATCTGCTGACCTATTTAGACTCCCTGTCCAGCCCTTGAAAGCAGTATGATTTTGCCACTCCTGTTAAAAGAGTCTGAGGGGTGGGCCAGTAGACTATATATTTCTTGAGGGTAAGGAGAATGTAGTTTTCTTATATCGAACGGCAGTCCTGGCTTATAGCAAGTGGGAAGTAATGGTCTTTTTAAAACCTAAATTGGATTGTGCTCTTGTGTTGAGTGAAGTGCTTTAATTTTGTTAAAAATAACCTTTTCAAAGTCTTAGTGAAATATAAACTTGAAAAATTGCAGCATAAAATTGTCATCTTGGAATATGTTCTCTATTTCATCCTTTAATTCTAAAATGAGAGAAATAAGGCTGATGACTATCCTAGGACTTGTTTGCTAGGAATAATTAACCTATTTAATATGTAACATTTGGTATTCAGTTTTGGAAGTTAAGGAATGGATTAAATAGGGGATTTGTTTCATGTAACCCATGATTGTGGTTTTTCTCTATTGCAGTATACCATGTGTTAGAGGGGATGTATGCTGTCTAAATGATTTTATAGCCTGGCTTAATTAGACATTATAAGTGTACAGAGAGAAGGAAAAGTGAAGCTAAATTCTAGAAACCGCCAGAATATCTTCAGGCATGGGGAAAATACCTGTTGGAAAGGACACTTGTAGTTTTTTAATGGAAGAGTACAGAAAAATAGAATTTTTTAATAGCTGATTTATAGTATTACATATTTTTTAAACAAATTTTATCTTTAAAAAAAAAATATTTGAGAGACAGAGCACAAGCATGGGGGGGTAGAGGGAGAGGGGAAATAGACTCCTCACTGAGCAGGAACCCCTGATGTGGGGCTCAATCCCAGGACCCTGAGATTATGACCTGAGCTGAAGGCAGACGCTGACTGAACCACCCAGGCACCCCAGTATTACATATTCTTAATAGATTTATATATTTTCTGTGGTATCCATGTACTAGAAAACAAAGCATATAAAGCATATGGTCTTAAAGAGACAAACTTACCTTACTAAATTTTGGCCGGCTAGGCCTTTCGTATGCATTTCTTTTGTTAGTCTATTAGCTAATTATTTTTCACTGACAGCCTATTCACTTAAATCCTGTATGCCCTGGAATCTTAGTTTAGTGAGCATATTATACATAATTGTATCTATTACACTCCTTCCTTTGGTCATGGAAGAAAGTGGTGTGGTGGAAACTCTTCAGCATGGTGGAACAGGCAGGTTACTTTTTATTTGCTTGGAATTTATATCCTGTGTCATCCAGAAGTGTAATAAAATATGAGGAGGAAAGGAGGAAAAGAAAGAAGCATAATTCAATGACTAAGAATAAAATTTGGATTTGAGTTTTCTTGGCAGCAAAGGTAAAGATGGAAATATGGTAAAATACATAGCGTTAAACTGGGAGGAGGATCAAGACCCAATTTTGCAGGGGTAAATCTTGACAGATTTTAAGGAACTATTTAAGTTGGGAAGTACATAAAAGCTGTTCTTTTTGTTTGTTTGCTAGTTTGTTTTTTTTTGCTAGAGGCCCTAGGGTGAAGACTAAGCGTTAACATTTCAGGCCAGCGAAAGAAATTTTGCATGGGGTTTGATTTGAATTTAGGTTGCATATGTGCATTTTATTTGGGTAATAGATTTTTTTCCTTAAAATATCTCAAACATTCAGGAGACTACAGAGACCAATATAATTAACATTCATATATCCACCACACGGCTGTATCAAATCTTAACATTTTCTCATATTTTCCATTTCAGAAAAAAATTGCACATACACTTAAGCACCTTCTTGGATTATATTTCACTTGTTTCCAGAACTAATGATTATTGTGAATTTGGTGTTGATCATTCCTAATGCTTGATTTAGGTAATAGAAATACATTCAGAAGCATATCATAATACTGTTTTGTATGTTTTCAAACTTGGTGTAAACAGTATTCTGCCTATTCTGTAACTTGTTTTTCTTGAAACATGTATTTTTTTTTTTTTTTTAAAGATTTTATTTATTTGTCAGAGAGAGAGAGAGAGAGAGTGAGCACAGGCAGACAGAGTGGTAGAGGGAGAAGCAGGCTCCCTGCGGAGCAAGGAGCCTGACGTGGGACTCGATCCCAGGACCCTGGGATCATGACCTGAGCGGAAGGCAGCCGCTTAACCAACTGAGCCACCCAGGCGTCCCGAAACATGTATTTTTGATTCATGTGAAATTCCTGATATATTACCATTTTTGACCTACAAAAATGACAGTTTTATATGGTTCAACCTAATTATAGTCATCACTTTTATCTAGGGTATAGTTACATTATTCTGTTAAATGAATACAGCCATTTTTAGTTTATTACCATGTTGATAGGTATTTAGGTTGTACCCTATTTTTTTCTTTCTTTTTTATTTTTTTAAAGATTTTATTTATTTATTTGACAGAGATCACAAGTAGGCAGAGAGGCAGGCAGAGAGGAGGAAGCAGGCTCCTTGCCAAGCAGAGAGCCCGATGCGGGACTCGATCGCAGGACCCTGAGATCATGACCTGAACTGAAGGCAGAGGCTTAACCCACTGAGCCACCCAGGCACCCTTTTTTTTCTCTTTTAAAAACAATGCTACATTGAGTATTTCTGATGAGGAATCCTTGTGCACATATTTAAGATCTTTGGCAAGTTTTTTAAACTGCATGTTGGAAGCCATTAATGAATGGGTTGTGAAATCAGTTTAGGGATTAAAATAGGATAGAAAGTGTCAGTTTGTATTGTAGGCAGTATGGATAAAATGCTTTGTGAAATTTTTCTTTCTTTTTGTGTATATGTATGTATGTTTTTTACTAAGTTTTGTTTTTTGTAAGTTTCTTTATTTTTATGTAATCTCTGCACCAAATGTGGGGCTTGAACTCACAACCCCAAGAATCTAGAGTCACATGCTATTCTGACTGAGTCCGCCAGGCCCCCTGTGATTACTAAATTTGAAATGAAATTCTGTAGTGAAAATAACCCAGAAGTGAAGTTAATGGGTTGGAGGTTATAAGTATTGCAGGAACTTTTAACTCTATCATATAGTGCCAAATTACTCTCCAAAATTGTGTCACTTTGTTTTAGTGTGAGAATATGAGAATTTGGTGTTTCCAAATCCTGTGATCCATGGCATTGTCAGATTTTTTTTTTTAAAGATTTTATTTATTTATTTGACAGAGAGAGATCACAAGTAGGCAGAGAGGCAGGCAGAGAGAGAGGGGGAAGCAGGCTCCCTGCTGAGCAGAGAGCCCGATGCGGGGCTCGATCCCAGGACCCTGGGATCATGACCTGAGCCGAAAGCAGAGGCTTTAACCCACTGAGCCACCCAGGCGCCCCAGCATTGTCAGATTTTTTTACATGTTTACAAATCAGATGAGATTTTTATAGACAAGATATCACATCATCTTAATTTTTAATTAAGATTTTTCATGAGTAATTATGAAATTGAGCATTTTTTCAAATGTTGAGTGACTGTTAGGTTTCCATTTCTTGAATTGAGTGTCTGCTACAGGGCCCCCCTCACTCCCCGCCGCAATGCCTGTTGCTCTATTGCTTTGTCTTTTTTTTTTTTTTTTTTTTTTTTTAAAGAGAGAGAGGTAGAGAGTGTTCATGAGAGAGTGCGCATGTTTGCGCTGCCAGCAGGGCAAGGGCGAAGTTGTGGGAGTCTGGAGGGGGAGAGCTGGCATAGAGAGAGAGAGAGAGAATCCTAAGCAGGCTCCACACCCAGTGCAGACAGAGTCCCACATTGGCTGGATCTCACAACCCTGAGATCGTTACCAGAGCCCAGATCAAGAGTCAGATGCCTAACCACCTGAGCCACCTAGGCACCCTTGTTTTGTCTTTTTAATTTGATTTTAGGAAATTATGTATTTTGGTTATGTCTTTTAAGTGAATTGCAAATATTTTCTTCTAGTGTATGTGGTTTATCAGTTAACTTTTTACATGGTTTTGTTGAATAGAGTGATTATTAAACGTATCACTATTTTCCTTATTCATTTGTGTCTTTTGTGTCTTAGGAAAGCTACCTCAAGGTCATTAAGAGTCTCCCAAATTTTTTCTTTTTTTAAAGATTTTATTTGTTTATTTGACAGAGACAGCGAGAGAGGGGATCCAAGCAGGCAGGGGGAGTGGGAGAGGGAGAAGCAGGCTTCCTGCTGAGCAGGAAGCCCAGTGCAGGCTCCATCCCAGGATGCTGGGATCATGACCAGAGCCGAAGGCAGACACTTAACGACTGAGCCACTCAGGCGCCCCCACCACCCCAAATTTTTTTCTAAAAGTTTTTGAAGGGGCCCTTGGGTGGCTCATTTAGTTAAGCATCTGGCTCTTGGTTTTGGCTTAGGTTGTGATCTTGAGGTTGTGGGATAGAGCCCTGTGATGGGCCCTTTGCTCAGTGTGGGGTCTGCCTCAGATACTCTCTTTCATAAGTAAGTAAAATCTTTAAGAAAAAATTATTATTATTATTTTTTTTAACATTTAGGTCTTGATTCTGCCTGGAGAAAAGTTTTTTTTGTGTGTGTGTATGGTGTGAGGCAGGAGGCAGGAATCTAATTTAGTTTTTTATACGTATAGCCAATTGACTACAGCGCTGTTTAACAGTGTGTTTTAAAATTTGAATTGTTAATCTTTTAAGCAGTTTTTGGTTCAACACAGTAACAGCCTTTTTGTCCTCAGGCTGCTTTCACATGTTCAAGTTTGTGACTTCTGTGCAAGAGTAATGTGATTGGGTGATTACTTGATTCAGAGATAGAACTTATAGGAGTAGATGGAAACAGAGCACATTTTTGTAGATTTCACCCAAATGTCATTTCTCTCAACCACTTTTCTAATAGAAGCTGGGTTGCAGATAGTTTGAGGCTGCACTTTGGTGAGGAAACAGATTGCTGGTTTTTGCATTGCTGGTAAACATCCACATACTTTGGAAGCTAGATAAGCAGGTGTTCAGTTGATTTTTTTTTTTTTTTATGATTTATTTATTTATTTGAGAGGGAGAGCAGAGAGAGTGACAGCATGAGTAGGGAGGAGAAGGAGAAGCAGGCTCCTTCCTGAGCAGGGAGCCTGATGGATCCTAGGATCCTGGAATCATGACCTGAGCCGAAGGCAGACACTTAATGAACTGAGCCACCCAGGTGCCCCTGGATAGACATCTTGATACTTGAAGCTTCAGAATACAGTTGACCCTGGAACTGTGCAGGTATCGTTACGGTTGGATTTTTTATGGTACAGTACTTTAAGTGTATTTTCTGTTGTGATATTCTTAAAAAGCTTTTCTCTAGCTTAACTTTATATACAAGAGAGTGTATATAGTGTGCCTGGGTGGCTCAGTCAGTTAAGCATCTGCCTTCTGCTCAGGTCATGATCTCTTAGGGTCCTTGGATCGAGTCCCGGATCAGGCTCCCTGCTCAGCAGGACGATCTGCTTCTCCTCTCTCTGCCTCTGCTTTTGTCCCCTTTCCTCCCCATACATACATACATCTTTTATAAAAATACAATAAATCTTTTATAAAAATACAGTATGTATAATACATACAAGTCCAGAGTCTTCCCTCCAACTCTTTTTTTTTTTTTTTTAAATCCTTAGAACTTGTCTTTATATTTCAGGGATTTGACAAAATAAATTCAGATGATTTTTACTGAGGAGTAAAAATATTTTTTTTGTCATGTTTATGGTATTTGTCAGCTTTTTACAAAGTCCGATTTATTGAGTATAGTTTATATTCAGTAAAATTCACCTTTTTTAAGATGTGCAGTTCTGTGAATTTTTACAAACATTATTGAAGGATTTTTCAGTGGCCAAAGTGGACTTGATAACTAGTGGAAAGGCCTAATATAGCAGCTCAGTACATAACAGTTGGCATCTGTTTATCACTTTGGAAATCTTCATAAGAAGATTTGTATTAGGCATAACAAGAGACCAGTTGTGTGGTCAGCTCCACTGGCTTTTCCCACAACTCTGCTTCAGGTGATGATATTTGTCTTTTTTTTCCTCAAGAAAATTGGCGGGTGGGATGTGGCAGTTAGAACAGGTTCCATGTGATTTTACTTAAAAGTTGGCCTACATGCTAGGGTTAAAAAAAAAAAAAGTAGTGTAAATGATACAAAGTGTCGCCTGTGTTTGTATATCCCCAGTAATTTTTGAAAAAACAAACTGATTCGACATGTGCTTATAGCAGTTACTATGTTATGAACATGAAGGCTTGAGAATGCCTGTCTTAAAAATTGAGGTATTGCCTCTTCTCAATTATCAACTGTACAGTTTTCTTAAGGGCTGTATCAGTAACATATGTTGGGAACTTTTCCCATTTTATCGCTTCCTTTTTCAGTTACCAGTTTTGTTTTATTGACATTTTTCTACTCAGAAATGTTCTGAGTGTTTAGGGAAGAATTCCAGTTTTGATCAATTGCTTTATTGCTTCTAGTATGTAGCAAGGCTCTATGTTCTTCCCTAGTTTTTGACTGTTTCATGATATTTTCAACATTGTTGTAAAGTATGATGTATTATTGGTATTGAAACTCCTGGTTTTGATATTTAAGTAGTATTGTGCATTTATTTGAGTACAGCTTATCGTTCATGGAAACAGGGTTGTGGATAAAAGCATTGGCTTGGGTGTTAGTTGATTAGGTAGATTAGTTTGCCACTTACAAATATAGTTAACTTAGGCAAGTTATTTATAACTTCCGTGAGTGTTTTGTCATTTCCAAAATTTAGGAAATAATGTTACCTGTCTCCCAGGATTATTGTAAAGATTAAAGAGATAATTCATGGGACATGTTCTTTGCATGTAGTAAGTACTCTAGTGCACGTTAGCTGTTCTTCTCCATATTCAACAAAGGTTTTTGAGCTCCCACTTTGGATCCAAACCATGCTTGGTGTTGTGATTCAAAAATGGATTCTAAAGGCTTCCTGACCCTAAGAAGTTTCATTGTTCAGGAGGGGAAGGACAGGCATGTAAACAGATAAATGCAATAAATTGTGACAGGTACTCTAATAAAAACATTAATAAGTGAGAAGAATAAAGGAGTTAGTGTCAGGAGCCTGGGGAGGTCAGGGAAATTAATTTCTGCTTCTGAACTTATGAAGTGTGAGCAGTAATTCCCCATTCATTTATACTGTGTGCCAGTTGCTATCTTAGGTGCTGGGAATATAGGAGTAAAGAAGGCAATGTCTCTTTCAGAAGTTTTCATTCCAGTGGGGAAAAAGTCACTAGTAAACAAACAAACAAAAAATCATGGACAACTGCTGTAAAAGATTAAAAGGTCATGTGATAAGGAATGAGTTGAGTTAGGAGGTGCTTTAGATTTTGTGGATAGAAAAGGATTCTTTGAGTAGGTGACCATGAAGTTGAGATCAGCCTGTGAAGAGGGAGCTTGTAGTGGGTGATTATCAGAGGGATGTGCATTCTGGGCTGGGAAACCAGGTGACATAAAGCCGTTTGAGCTTTTGGAGTGTTTGGAGGAGCAGGCAGTATGGCTAGAATGTAGCGTGCAAGGGGGAGAGTGGTATCAGATGAGGTCAGAGGTGGGTGTAAGTCATTTAAGGTTTTGTAAGCCAGAGTAAGGGTTTCCTAGTTATAAAAGAAAGTTATTGGGGGGCGCCTGGGTGGCTCATTGGGTTAAAGCCTCTGCTTTCAGCTCAGGTCGTGATCTTAGGGTCCTGGGATTGAGCCTTGCATCGGGCTTTCTGCTCAGCTGGGAGCCTGTCCCCCCCCCCCCACTCCCCACCACCTGCCTCTCTGCCTGTTTGTGATCTCTGTCAAATAAATAAAATCTTAAAAAAAAAAAAAGTTATTGGAAGGCTCAAAGCAAGGGAATACCTTTCCATAAAGATCACTGTGATTGCTGTGTGAGGAGTGGATTCTGGATTCCGAGGATAAGGAGTGGGGGTAGTTGGGTAACGAAGATGGAACCAAGGAGACCTTTATAGGCTATTGTATTTAGGACAGGTGAGAGAGATTTTATTTTCTAGCTTGAACCAGAAGGTAGTAGAGGAGAGAAATGGGTGGATTTGGGACCTGTTTTTTTCTTTTTTTTTTAAGATTTTATTTATTTATTTGACAGAGACATAGCGAGAGAGGGAACACAAGCATAGGGAGTGGGAGAGGGAGGAGCAGGGTTCCCGCTGAGCAGAGAGCATGATGTGGGGCTCCATCCTAGGACCCTGGGATCATGACCTGAGACGAAGGCAGACACTTAACGACTGAGCCACATAGGCGCCCCTGGGCCCTATTTTGAGGACTGAATTGGTAGGACTCGTTGATTGAATTACGACCAGTCAGAGAAATCTTAGGACTTAAGCATGTAGAAGGCTGGTAGTTCAGTTTACTGAAATGGATAAATCTAGAGAGGTTTTGTGGGAAATCATGAGTTCTGTTTTGTTAAGTTTGAGGTGCCAGTTAGACATCCGTGTAGAAATTTTATACTTGTTGATAGATTATAGTAATTATAGTTTATGGAGTTAAGTGACAGATAAATATTTGGCAGTCACTGACTTAGATCTGCTACATTTGGTGAGAAGGATTTCAAGGATGACCTTGGTAAGTGTGGCCTCAGTGGGAATAGAAGATAGGTTGTAGAGAGCTATCAGGTGAGGGATGGAATGAGAATGTGAGGTTGGGGAATGGAGATGGCAACCATAGATTCCTCGTTGAGAAATTTTTTGGTGGAAGGGAAGCAGAATAATAGTTGTATCTACAGGTAAGGCCTAGATTTGAGTCTTGTTTTTATATTTGCCCGAGTGCAGTTATTATTTGAGTGTATTCTAAAGATTTAAGTTTTTTATGTACCTTACCCAGTCATCTCCATAGTACTGAGGTAAATGGTATTTTTCCTCTTGTAACATGAGAGATTTTAGTCTGGGAAAGTTATAATAGTTGAGGAATTTACAAGACAGTGGAATCTGTATTTGTATTCACTTACTTTGTATATCCTGTACCAGGGTACTTCTCGATATACCAAAATGCCCTTTAAACTTTTATGACTTTGGTTCAAAGTTCCATCTAAGAGTTTTGAAAAGATTACAAGGTGAGAGAAGTGAAAATTCTTTTCAAGCCGTAAATTGTCACAGAATTCTTGGGGAGAATCTTTACTTTTCTTGATTTCCTTTGTAAAATGAGAAACTTCAGTAGGTAACAGAATACAAATCATGTAGCTAATTGTCATTTAAAACAAAAAACTGATTCATTATAGTTAATAAAATTATACAAACAACAGTTAGGAAATTTAGCAGAAACTTTATTACAGGAATGCTTTTTGATGCTTAAATAATCATGTTTTATGGGCATATGTTACCTATCACATGGTAATAATTGTAATCATGTAAATATTTTATTAGTATTGTATCTAATTTTGAGCTTCTTATGCAAGATAGGATATGAAAAATTTGTGTAGACTCTAGTAAAGTCTCCAGGAAATGATCACAAATTAGAAAATGGATCCTTTATGGAAAAGTTTAATGAATAAGAATTAGTTTTTTTTTTTTTTTTAAAGATTTTATTTTTAAGCAATCTGTACACCCAGTCGGGGGCTCAAACTTAAAACTGCAAAATCAACTGGATGAGTCATCCAGGTGTCCCTGAATAAGAATTATTTAACCTGGATAAGTCAAAGTTGAATTAATAGTAAGGATTTGGAGCAAAGTGTTGGCTGTTACCATTGTGGAGAACAAAAATGGATGATGTCTTTTGACATTCACTGTAAATAACAATTGATTTCTAGACCTTAAGGACTATTAAACATTTAAAGAAACACTTGTAGAAGACCCCCATCCTTGGAGACCTTTAAGAATGTATTGAATGATTTTCACTTGGTAATAGAAGGAATTGAAGCCATCATATATTTTGAAATCTTGTATTTGGTTTGATTCTTCATCTTGCTTAATGAAAGAAGTTTAGGTATTGGTTATTTAATTATATTTCTGTACTTTTCCAGTTCATCATACAATTATGAGCTAGGGCCTCAGCCATTTATTTTAAAAGTTAAGTTTATACTTAGCTAATTTTTTTTTTTACTACTGTGGGTACCCTGTCTTCCAAATAAAAAATGGCAAAGGGAAATGTAGAAATTAAGGATGAAATAATATTAAAGTGGCTTTTTAATGCTTCTTATTAGTGTTTGTTGTGATCAGAAACTTCAGAATCTTCAAGTATGACTACCACTACTGCATGTGTTTATTTGGCTAGGCTTTCTCACTAGTGATGCTAGTCTATCACCAGCTGCACAGGGCATGGTTTAAATTAAATCTTGGTGTTTTGCCTCTATTAGCCTATTCAGTTCTCACAACCACATATGAAGTGTAGAGATTGTTAACTCTTTACAAGTTAACTTCCTATCTGCTATGAACCTTTGAGGTTGTTAACAATTACGATATTAAATTTTCACATTCTGAGGGCCAGTGGTGCAATGTCTCTTTATATTAGTTGGACACGGTGAGTAGGGTGTAATCGTTGAAACCTAGTGGCATCACTTTCTAGTATTGTTTTTTGTTGTTGTTGTTGTTGTTGTTGCAAAATGGTGGTTTTATTAAAGCACGTAGACAGGACCTGTGGGCAGAAAGAGCTGCCCATCACTTTCTAGTTCTATAATTAGATTATTCAGTGGTAGAGGTTGGGCTGCAAAATAGGTTCCAGGGTTTTGGTTGGCTTCCTCTAAGGTGAAAGTAGCCAATTTCACAGTGACTTGAAAGTTGTATACGGAAACTATTCTAGTGTGGTCTGTCATTCCGTACTGAGGTATGCCTTTGAAGTTGGTACATGGTTAATGAGATTTCTGATATCAAGTTCATGCTTTGCCTTCACTGGAAACCAGAGTGGTACAAAATGTTCTACATGGAAGTAGTGGTATGTTGTATACCTCATTACCTCTTCTTTCCAACTTCAATGTTGAAGTGAAATAGAGTGGATACAAATCTGAACAATTGGTGGAATGGGATTATTTTTTTTAGGATGGAATAGTTTATTTTGTCAGAGGGACCAGCAAGGATATTAAAGGTACCAGATTTTCTTTTGAACATTAGCTTTTTTTTTTTTTCTTTCTTTTTTAATCACTGTCAGTCACAATACTAGATATATGTTCCATGAGTGGCTTAAGTCATTCCAGAATTTGGATGGGAGATTTCTCTCATATTAACTGGCAAGGAAAGTAGTTGATCTCTTAATATTAATATTTAAAAAATGGTACAGTGATCGGGGGAAAAGGGTCATCTGGATACTAGCGTGTGTTTCTTGCTGGTTACACATTTATACTTCATGTTCTTTGTGAACTTTACTTTCTTGAATATTTTTTTTTCATCAAAAGTTTATTAAAGAGACAGTGTAGTACTGCAGTATATTTTCCTGAATTGTCGCCTTGATTATCATACTTCACAGTTCTTAAAACTTTAATTTGGTACCTTTTTCTTAATTTTGTAAGCTGTGAACTTTATGGGCTCTAAGCTGAGCATATTTTTTTGAAATATATTTGTATTCTTTATTCATCCAATTTTTAATGGTAGTTTGACTTCTAAAAAATTTTTTACTTTTCATGAATCAATGAATTGAGCTTTTCTTTGCTGATATTAATCATTTATTAATAAAGTTATAGAAGTAGCATATGTTAAGAATAACAGGAGTGAGACTGATTAGATTCAAATTCTAGCTTACCAGTTACTAGTTGTATGTTAGTTATGCACACTGTCTTGCTTTATTTTCTCATCTCTGAAGTGGGGATGCTACCCATCTAACAGGGTTTTAACTGAGTTAATTCTTAGGTATTATTTAAAAGACACTGTGCCTGGCATACAGTAAAGCACTAAATAAGCTTTAGTTGCTATTACTATTTTTCTTATTATGATGAAATATACATATGAAGCTTACCATTTTAACCATTTTTAAGTTTACATTTCAGTAGCATTAAATACATTCACAGTGTTTTGTAGTCATCACCTGTATCCCAAAACTTCTGTATCACCTAAAATAAAATTAACCATTAGCAGTAACTCTCCTTTACTCCCTCCCACTAGCCCTGATAACCTGTATTTTACCTGTGATCATTCTGTAGGATGAATCTGAACTTCATTCTCTTTTGTTATTATTAATAGCTTAATATGTCATTGTATGTTTATACCACATTTTGTTTATCCATTCATCTATCCATGGATGCTAGTAGAGTTTCCATGTTTTGGTGCTTGGGAGTATTGGTGTTTAAATCCCTGTTTTCAGTCATTTTGGCTATATATCTAGGAGTGGAATTGCTGAATCACTGTAATTCTGTTTAGATTTTTGAGGAACTTGTCACTTTTTAATTTTTTATTATTATTTTTTAAAAAGATTTTATTTATTTGACAGGCAGAGATCACAAGTAGGCAGAGAGGCGGACAGAGAGAGAGAGAGGTGGAAGCAGGCTCCTTGCTGAGCAGAGAGCCCGATGTGGGGCTCCATCCCAAGACCCCGGGATCATGACCTGAGCCGAAGGCAGAGGGCCTTAACCCACTGAGCCACCCGGGCGCCCCATCACTGTTGTTTTTATTATCATTATCATCATTTGGTAAAATTATGCATGACTTTTTTTTTTTTTTTTAGAAATTATTTTTATTATTCAGGGGCTATTACCATTGTGGTATGCATGTTTGTTGGAAGCTGTGTGCATAATTATCCACTCCTTTGATTGAAATTTCTGGTGTGGAGTATTACATTTAAAACTGTGGAGCTGGCCTTGTCTGCTTGCTTGCTTGCTCTCTCTTTTTTTTTAAGTAGGCTCCAGGCCTAGTGTGGAGTCCAAAGCAGGGCTCAAATGACCGTGAGATCACAACCTGAGCTGAAAGCAAGTCACTTGGCCAACTGACTGAGCCCACCCAGACACCCTAGAATTTCCTTCCTTTTTGAGACTGAGTAGTATTTTATTGTGTGTATGGATTCCATTATTGACTCATCTACTGATACATGCTTGGATTGCTTCCATATATTAGCTGTTGTAAGCAATGCTGTTATGCACTAATGTATAAATGTCTCTTCCAGACCCTGTTTTCAATTCTTTTGCATATATACACAGAAATAGAATTGCTAGATCATATAGTAATTCTGTTTTTAATTTTTTTGTGGAACTGCCATACTGTTTTCCACATCTTGCCTGCTCTTTTAAAATTGAGGGCAAAATAAAAATCAAAATTACAAAATAGGTGAAGTAATACATTGTACTAATACAATCTATCTTGACAAGCCCAAATAAACTAGGAGTAAATATAAATAATTTTAATTCCTTTTCTTTTTTCCTTTTGTCCCCCTGGAGAATGGGTCATTCATTCATTCATTTATCAGGCAATCTATATGGAATGTCTACTGTATATCTCTTGCAGTTTGGGGTTTCAGCAGTGAAAGAAATCCCTGCCCTCATGAAACATACAAACTGTTGGTTTTCTTTTTTTTTTTTTTCTTAAGAGTTTATTTATTTATATGACAGAGACACAGAGAGGGAACACAAGCAGCAGGAGAGGGAGAGGGAGAAGCAGGGCTCCCGCTGAGCAGGGAGCCTGATGCAGGGCCAGATCCCAGGACCCTGGGACCATGACTTGAGTGGAAGGCAGACACTTAACCATCTGAGACACCCAGGCGCCCCAAACTACTGGTTTTCTAAAAATACGTTTTCCTAGAATAGAGTTATATTACTAGAGACGAAGTGTCAAACAATTAATTTAGCAATTTCTCCAGGTAGAAAAAATTGCTTTTGAGGTACATTTAAGTAATTGTGGTGCTTTTAAGCAACGTAGTAACCTTATGAAGTAATATTTGAAGGGAAAGTAATGTCTAAGAGGTGGGAATTCAAAATTTTCCATTGCTTTCCCATTAGGAAGTCAACCTGGTATTAGTACATTTGACTGGGAGTCAAGAGGTCTAGGTTCTAGTCCTGACTTTATCATGTAGTATTTGGTATTCGCCTGGAGTTTTGTCCCTCCTCACTTTTTTATATAACTTTTTTTTTTTTTTTTTTTTGATGTAAGTTCTGCACCCAGCATGGAGCCCAATGTGGGGCTTGAACTCAAAAATCATGAGATCAAGACCTGAACTGAGATTTGAGTCACATCCTTAACCCACTGAGCCACCTGGGCACTGCTCACTGGGGAGGCTTTCTCTCCCTCTGCTGCTCCTGCTGCTTATTCTCTCTTCATTCTGTCTCTGTCTAATAAATAAAACGAAAGAAAGAAGAAGGAATGAAGGATTTTTTTTTTTTTTTTTTTTTTTACTGTTCTTAAAGGATTTTGATTACTGTTAGGCTAGTAACTATTTCAGTATCATTTTTTATACTGTACTATCTAGTACTATTTTCAAGCTTATCCTCTTGATTTGTGTTTCCTGATGTGAACTGAATATTTGTCGCTTCAAACTTCATTTCTAAAGACAAATTCATTCTTTTTATTTATTTATTTTTTTAAAAGACTTTATTTGTGGGGGCGTCTGGGTGGCACAGTGGTTGTCTGCCTTCAGCTCAGGTCATGATCCCAGTGTCCTGGGATCAAGCCTCGCATCGGACTCCCTGCTCGGTGGGAAGCCTGCTTCTCCCTCTCCCACTCCTGCTTGTGTTCCCTCTCTCGCTGTGTCTGTCTCTGTCAAATAAATAAAATCTTAAAAAAAAAAAGACTTTATTTGTGGGTGGGGGTTTTGTGGGGAAGTAGAACAAGCAGGGGGAATGGCAGAGGAAGAGGGAGAAGCAGGCACCCTGCCCAGCAGGGAGCCTGATGCAGGGCTGAATCCCCAAACCCTGGGAGCATGACCTGAACTGAAGGCCCATGCTTAACAGACTGAGCTACCTAGGTTCCCCCAAACAAATTCATTTTTGTTCCATATTATTTTGCCTTTATCATCCCTTCATCTCAGTGAATGCCATCCTCTAAATACACTCAGCCTAAGCAAAAAACCCGAGTCATCTGATTTTCTATTGTTCGATCCTTATTTAATCAGTCATCCAGATGTTTTTTCTCTACCTCCTATATCTTGAATCTGTCCCTTGTTCTCTAATCTGTCCTTGTTTGTATATACTCTTTTTTTTTTTTTTAAAGATTTTATTTATTTATTTGACAGAGAGATCACAAGTAGGCAGAGAGGCAGGCAGAGAGAGAGAGGAAGCAGGCTCCCTGCTGAGCAGAGAGCCCAATGCGGGGCTCGATCCCAGGACCCCGGGATCATGACCCGAGCTGAATGCAGAGGCTTTTACCCACTGAGCCACCCAGGCGCCCCGTTTGTATATATTCTTTTCTTTGTACAGAATACCTTTCATTTATTGTGATTGGCAAACCTCCTCTATAAAACTTTCAACATCTCTTTTGGCAAAGCAAATAAATGAATCCTGAGTCTCTCTGCTCCTAGACCATGTGAGATCAAGTCTCTATTGTACGTCTGTAGTTCTATAGTTTCATATTTGATAATCTATAGAAGAGATTCTATTACGTTTTCTGGGAACATAGCCACAACAAATTTAAAAAGTAAGTCTATGCCTATGGACAAATTAGTTTGAGAGAATGTATTTATTTTCTTTCTTTCCTTCCTTCCTTCCTTCCTTCCTTCCTTCCTTCCTTCCTTCCTTTCTTCTTTTCTTTTTCTTTCATTTTATTTATTTATTAGAGATAGAACGAGAGAGAACAAGGGGAGTGGCAGAGGGAGAGAGGGGCTCCCCAGTGAGCAGGGACCCTGATGCAGGGCTCAATCCTAGGACATGAGGTGAAGGCAGATGCTTAAGTGACTCAGCCACCCAGGCGCCCGAGAACGTATTTCCTAAAAAGAAAAGTAGTGGAATGTATGCTTAAACGATTTTATACAGAAAATGAGTCTCGGGGTCCCTGGGTGGCTTGGTCGTTAAGCATCTGACTTCGGCTCAGGTTATGATCCCAGGGTCCTGGGATCGAGCCCCACATCAGGCTCCCTGCTCGGCTGAAAGCCTGCTTCTCCCTCTCCCACTCCCCCTGCTTGTATTCCCTCTCTTGCTGTCTCTGTCCGTGAAATAAATAAATAAAAATCTTAAAAAAAAGAAAAAAGAAAATGAGCCTTTTCCAACGGACATTGTAAGCATAATAATTCACTCAATAAGAGAATATTTACTCTAGATATTGGGAAAGAGGGGCCTAGCAATCTGAGGAGGAAGTGTAGGATTTGAAAAACTCAGTGGTATTTTCTTTCTCTCTTCATCATCACTTCCTGGCCACCCAAAGATTTTAAAAGACCCTAGATGTGCTCTACTTGTGAAAATGCAGTGGCCAAATTTGTATAGGATTTCTGCACCTATTCAGAGACTCAAGTACCTCTTAGTTACTTGTTTCTTCCTACCAGCTATTTTCCTTCTGTATTTTTTTTAAAGCTCTTTGTAATACAGCACAGTATTCATAGAATCTTGATGAGTGAAAATTTTCTGTGTAAGTAGAATAAAGATTAACTCTTCTGATTGACAGATACTCAGAAGTCTTACTTTCCTTCTCCTGTATTACTCCCTTTACTGTTAAGACTCTTAGAGCAAATTAAAGCCTAGTTTCAAATACTTTTCCAATTTTTTACTCTTCCTTACTAGACAATCATTTGTTTAACGGTGGGACAGTTCATTGTTTTAATACTTTTGTTCTCTGTGACTTACCTAAATCTTTTTTCTCCTTCACCCATAATTTCTTTTTGCAACTTGCAGTAGATCATCATGATAGATAATAATATTACGCCTCAGGCCTATTTATCTTTCCCATTATCCCTAGAATGCACTGGAGGCTATGAGGCTGAGGTTAGTTTTTTGATTCCTAATATTATACTACAATAAATATTTGAACACTGGCTTTTGTGTATTGTTTGAGTATTACTTAGTTTTTGGACGAACTAAAAGTTCCTGATTTTTTTTGACTTGGAACGTTTTTTTCTTTATTAATAGTTTAAAAATCATTAGGCAGTCTTTTTTTTTTTTTTAAATAGTTTTTTTCTTTAGAATGACAAGCATAGGAAAGGGATATATATTACCATGTGCTTTTTTGTTTTTTGAGTAATGTTTGCTCTTAATACCTTCTAATTATTTCCTTATCTTACCCTGAATAGTTAGCTTCTAAATTTAGTTTCTATTCCCCCCAAAACCTGCTTATATTTTCTGTTATTTTCTATGTATTCTATTCTTTCTACTTATTTCTTAAGAGGAAGAAGTGTCATCCATATAACTATTTCTTGCCTTGTAGTAAAACTGTAGTAAGAAAGCAGGGAAAAGCACAAAACTTGGCATATAGTAAACTTTGAAGAAATGAGTGAATGAATGAATAGGGAATAAAGCTGAACTCACACGATAGGAATGTAGCCTTGTTTAATGGTACTGTTTATCCTAGGATCCTTAGCTAAGAGCTAAGGCACACTGGAAAGGAACGAACAAAAAAATGTGGAGGAAAAAGTATTACATATTGCTTAAGTAACTGCCTTATTCACTATATAGTATGTCCCCATTTCTGAAAGTGCATTGTGATTCTCACTTATAGTTTAAGCTAATTTATTTAGTTGTTTGGGAGAATTCTAAGGCATCTCTAGAGATAATTGGATATATCTCTAGATCCTTACATAATCATAATTACTATAGTTACAGGCATTAAAGTATTCTTATCAGAGCTTAGGCAGAAAAAGTTATGCTTAGTAGGTCTTTACCCTTAGCAGTGAATTTTACTCAGAATCCTAGGAGACAGATTTTTTGAAAAGACTGTTAATATGGTTTTAGTAGAAACACTTGGAAGAGCTCATATTTTTTTTTTTTAAGATTTTATTTATTTATTGGACAAACCGAGATCACAAGTAGGCAGAGAAGCAGGCAGAGAGAGGAAGCAGGCTCCCTGCTGAGCAGAGAGCCTGATGCAGGGCTCTATCCCAGGTCTCTGGGATCATGACCTGAGCTGAAGGCAGAGGCTTTAACCCACTGAGCCGCCCAGGCACCCCTCATTATATTGTTTATAGCAATATTTGATTACCTGGGTTTTCGATTATCTAAACTCCTGGCATTTTGTTTCTTTACAAAATTTCCTGGTCAGTTTGCTGATCATTAGCACCTCTACAGGGAGATAAGCACAGAGTGGTAGAGTGTAAATTATAATTTTAAAAGATTTTATTTGACTTTAATTAAAGGTTTGGGGGAGAAGCAAGTTAAAACTGTGGCTAATTATTTACAGATTTCAATGATCAGGGACGCCTGGGTGACTGAGTCCTTAAGCATCTGCCTTGGCCTCAGGTCATGATCCCAGGGTCATGGGAAGCCTCTCCCACTCTCCCTGCTTGTGTTCCCTCCCTCCCTCTCTCTCTCTCTCTTTGTCAAATCAATAAATAAAATCTTAAAAAAAAAAACCAACAAATTTCAATGATCAGTCCTCTTATTAGTATAAATGATACCATAGATTTTAAGTTTTTTTGGCTGCTGTGACAAATAAATGATGTGTACCTTATTAAAAATTAGATTATACCATATATATTTGTTTGAAAGGAATTATACGTTGATAAAGCTAACAGTAAAGCATTACACATTTTAATACTCTAGGTTTCTTTTTAAAAATTGTGGAAAAATCACTTTTTAAAAATTTAATTTAAAGTAATCTCAGCAACCAGCTGGGCATGGAGTGGGGCTTGAACTCATAACTTTGAGATTGAGACCTGAGCTGAGATCAAGAGCCGACAAATAACCGAATGAACCACCCAGGTGCCCCAAATTCATCATTTTAAAGTATACAATACAATGATATTGAGTACATTCATAGTGTTGTGCAACTATCACCACAGCCCAGTTCTAGAACTTTTTTTTATCACCCCAAAAGGAAACCCCCATACCTATCAAGCAGTTATTCCCATTTTCTCCTCAGTCCAGCCCCTGGCAGCTGGTAGTCTAGCTTTCTGTTCATATGGATTTACCTATTCTGGATATTTCATATAGATGGAATCATAAAATAGTACAGCCTTTTTTATTTGAGGTCTTTCACTTAGCAAATGTTTTTCAGATTCATCCATGTTGTAGAATGTATCAGTACTTCATTTTTTTTTTATTGTGGTGAAAAAATATGTGTTTATAAATTTACATCTTACCCATTTTTAAGTGTACAATTCATTGGTATTAAATACATTAGGAGTGTTTTGTAATCATCACTGCTATTTCCCCAACTTTTCTATCATTCCAGAAAGAAAATGTTTACAATTAACCAATAACTTCCTACTCCTTCCCCCCCCCCCACCTCCTGGTTACCTCTGTTTTAGTTTCAGTCTATGAATTTGCCTATCCTAGTAACCTTGTTTAAGTGGAATCATATAGTATTTGTCTTTTGTGTCTGGTTTATGTAATATGTAGCATATAGCATAATGTTTATGTTATTCATTCATTTTGTAGCATGTATTAGAATTTTGTTTCTATGGCTGAAGAATATTCTCTATTATGATTAAATCACATTTTGTTTATCCGTTCATCTGTTCTTTAAGCTTTTTGGCCATTGTGAATAGTGCTGCTATGTAGATTCCTTCCCTGCCCCCTCTAGCTTTACTGAGGTTTAAGTGACAAGTAGAAAATTATATATAAATTAGGAGAAAAGGATGATTTGGTTGATATATATATATATATACACACACACATATATATATAGTGAAGTGGGTACCACAGTCAAATAATTAACATATCCATTACCTCACATAACATATTCTCACCTCCCTTTTTATTTGGTCCTAAAAACACTTAAGATTTACCGTCTTAGTAGATGGCAAGTATGCAATACAAAATTATTAGCTGTAGCTACCATGCTGTATATTAAATCTCCAGAACTTGTTCATCCTGTGTATCTGAGATTTTGTACCCTTTGATTAATGTTTCTCCATGTCCCGCATTACCCAGCCCCTGGCAACTGCCTTTTTACTTTGTTTTTATGAGTTTGACTCTTTTAGATTCTGCATATAAGTGAGTTCATGTGGTATTTGTCAGTCTGTGTCTGGCTCATTATACTTAGCATAATATCCTCCCATTTCATCCATGTCTCTAAATGCAGATGGCAGGATTTCCTTCTTTCAGTGCTGTGTGTGTGTAATGAAATATTATATATCCTAATTTCTTTATTCATTCATCTGTCAATGGACACTTCATTTTTACCCATACATATATTGGGAGTAATGCATCAAATGAACATGGAGTACAGACATCTTTTTGAGATCCTGATATCTTTTCATTTTCTTGGCTATACCCAGAAGTGGAATTGTTGGATTATCCTCATCAGCTCATGTTAACTTTGTCTTTTTGATAATAGCTGTTCTAACAGGGGTGAGGTGATACCTCCTGGTTTGGATTTGCTTTTTCCTGATGACTAGTGATGTTGAATACCTTTCCATATACCTGTTGGCCATTTGTGTGTTTTCTCTGGAGATGTGTCTACTCAAATCCTTTGCCTATTTTTTAGTTGGGTTATTTGGTTTTTTTTTTTTGCTTTTGAGTTGTTTGAGCTATTTGTGTATTTTGAATATTAGCTCCTTATCAGATGTATGGTTTGCAAATATTTTCTCTCTTTTCATAGGTTGTCTCTTCACTCAGCTGATTGTTTTCTTTGTTGTGTAGAAACTTTTTAGTTTAATGTAATCCTACCATCTTTTTGTTTTTATTACCTTTTGGGGTCCTATTGAAAAAAATCATTTCCTAGGCTTATGTCAAGAAGCTTTCCCCCCCTGTTTTCCCTCCTGTTTTATAGTTTCATTTCTTACATTTAAGTATAATTTATTTTGAGTTGATTTTTGTGTATGGTGTGAGATAATGGTCAAGTTCCATTCTTTTGCATGTGGATATCCAGTTTTCACAACACCATTTATTGACGAGACCGTTGTTACCTCATTGTGTGTTTTTGGCACTGTTGTTGAAGATCAGTTGACTGTATTTGCTTGGGTTTATTTCTGGGCTCTATTTTGTTGCATTAATCTCTGTCTGTTTTTATGCCATTACCATATGTTTTGGTTACTGTAGCTTTGTAATGTATTTTGAAATCAGGAAGTGTGATACCTTTAGCTTTGTTCTTTTAGCTGAAGATTGGTTTGACTACTTGGAGTTCATTTTGGTACCATATGGATCTTAAGACTTTTTTTTCCTATTTCTGCGAAAAATGCCACTGGAATTTTGGTAGGATTGCCTTGAATTTGTAGATTGCTTTGGGTACTATGCACATTTAACAGTGTTAATTCTTCCAGTCCATGAGCATGGACTAACGTGCCATTTATTTGTGTCTTTTCAATTTCTTCCATCAATATCATAAGAGTTTTCAGTGTATAGATCTTTTACCTCCTCAGTTAAATTTATTCCTAAGTATTTCATCTTTTTTAAAGCTATTGTAAATGAGGTTGTTTTCTTAATATATTTTTTGATGCTTCAGTGCAATTAATTGATTTTTTTTGCATATTGGTTTTGTATCCTGCAAATTTACTGAATTTGTTTATTCTGACAGTTTTTGGTGGAGCCTTAATTTTTTTTTTTTTTTTTTATTTTAAAGATTTTGTCTATTTGGGCTAGAGAGAGAGAGAGCGAGCACCAGCAGGGGGAGGGGCCGAGGGAGAGGGAGAAGCAGACAGACTTCCCCTGAGCAGGGAGCCTGACATGGGGCTCCATCCCAGGACCCCTGGATCGTGATCTAAGCCGAAGGCTTAACTGACTGAGCCACTTAGGCACCCCTTTGCTGTTTTTTCTACACAAGATCTTGTCATTTACAAAAATATTTTATTTCTTTTCTGATTTGGATGGCTTTTTTTTTTTTTTAAAGATTTTATTTATTTATTTGACAGACAGAGATCACAAGCAGGCAGAGAGGCAGGCAGAGAGAGAGAGAGAGAGGAGGAAGCAGGCTTCCCGCCGAGCAGAGAGCCCGATGTGGGACTCGATCCCAGGACCCCAAGATCATGACCTGAGCTGAAGGCAGAGGCTTAACCCACTGAGCCACCCAGGCGTCCCTGGATGGCTTTTTAATTCTTTTTCTTGCCCAGGTACTCTGGCTTCCAATGCCATATTGAATAGAAGGGGTGAGAATGGGCATCTTTGTCTTGTTCCTGGTCCTAGATTTAAAGCTTTTCAGTTTTTACCACTGAATATGTTAGCTTGTCATTAGCTATTGAGGTGTTAGCTGTTGAGTTGATCATACGAACTGTGATCATATTGATCCTGTTAATGTAGTATATAATACATTTGTTGATTTGCATATGTTGAAACATCCTTTGCATCCCAGGGATAAATTTGACTTGATCATGGTGTATAATTGTTTAAATGTGCTATTGAATTAGGTTTCCTGGTATTTGCTGAGGATACTTGCATCTATGTTTATCAGGGATATTAGCCTCTAATTCTCTTACCTTGTAGTGTGTCCTTGTCTGGCTTTAATATTGGGGTAGTGCTGGCTTTGTAAAATGAATTTGGAAGTGCTCCTTTCTCTTCAGTTTTTTGGAAGAGTTTGACAAGAAATGGCATTAATTCTTTAAATTACTGAAATAATTTACCAAAGAAGGTCATGGGCATTTCTTTGTTTAAAGATGTTTGGTTACTGTTTCAGTCTTCTTACTTTTTCGTTACTGGTTTGTTCAGATTTTTTATTTTTTTATGAGTAAGTCTTGGTAGATTGTATGATTGTAGGAGTTTATCCATTTCTTCCAGATTCAATTTATTGGAGTGCAATTGTTCGTAGTAGTATTTTAGGATATTTTTCACTTCTTCAGTATCAGTTGTTATATCTGTCATTATTTTATTTATTTGAATCTTTTTGCTTGATTGGCCTAGCCAAAGTTTTGTCAGTTTTGTTTATCATAAAAAAAAAAAAAAAAAACCCAAAAAGCCCACATACTAGTGTCATTGGTTTTTAAAATTGTTTTTCTAGTCTCTATTTTATTTCTGTTCTAATCGTATTATTTCCTTCTGCTAACTTTGGGCTTAGTTTGTTCTTTTTCTGGCTCCTTGAAGTGTTAAGTTGGATTGCTTATTTGAGATTTTTCTTTTTTCTTAGTGTAGGTATTTATTGGTTTGACCTTCCCTCTTAGAATCCCTTTTGTGGCAACCCAGAAGTTTTGACATTTTTTTTCCAGCTTTGTCTCAGTGTTTTTAAAATTTCTCTTGATTTTTGCTTTGACCCATTGGCTGTTCAGGAGCATGTCATTTAATATCCACATTTTTGTGAATGTTCCCATTTTCCTCCTGATACTGTTTTCTAGTTTCATACCATTGTGGTTGGAAAAGATGCTAGGTATACTTTTAGTCTGTTTAAATTAGTTAAGGCTTATTTTGAGGCCTAACATGTGATTGATCTTAGAGAATGTTTTGTATGTGCTTGAGAAGATTGTATATTTTGCTGCTGTTGGATGGAATGTTCTATGTATTTATTAGATCTGTTTGATCTGATGTGTTATTCAAGGCAGGTTTTTCCTTACTGGTTTTGTATTGGGATGATCTACCCATTTTTGGAAGTGGGTATTGCTTGTCTCTGTGTCTTTTCAGTTTGGTTAATAATTACTTTATATATCTAGATTTTTTGGTGTTTGTTGCATGTGTATTTACAATTATTATATGCTTTTGTTGGGTTGACCCCTTTATTATTATATAATGTCTCTTTTTTTTCATGGTTTTTAACTAAAAGTCTATTTTTGTCTGGTATAATAAGTACAGCTACTTCTGCTCTTTCTTTCCTTTTTTTTTTTTTTTTCAAAATTTTAGGTTTTATTTAAATTCTAGTAAGTTGGGATACCTGGGTGCCTGAATCATTTAAGCATCTGACTCTTGATTTCTGCTCAGGTCATGATCTCAGGGTTGTGAGATTGAGCCCTAAAGTGGGTTTTGCAATCAACATGGAGTCCGCTTGAAATTCTCTATCTGCCTTTGCCCCTCGCCCTGCTTAGGTACTCTTTCAAAATAAGATCCTTTTTTTTTTTTTTTTAAGATTTCATTTATTCATTGGACAGACAGAGATCACAAGTAGGCAGAGAGGCAGGCAGAGAGAGAGGAGGAAGCAGGCCCCCCGCTGAGCAGAGAGCCCTATGCGGGGTTCGATCCCAGGACACCCAAGGCAGAGGCTTTAACCCACTGAGCCACCCAGGCACCCCTCAAAATAAAATCTTAATAAAAATAAATTCTAGCTGGGTTGTGGACATTGGGGAGGGTGTGTGCTATGGTGAGTGCTGTGAAATGTGTAAGCCTGATGATTCACAGATCTGTACCTCTGGGGCAAATAATACATTTTATGTTAATAAAAAAATTCTAGTTTATTAACATATATGGTAAAATTGGCTTTAGGTATAGAATTTAGTGATTCATTGCTTAATATAACACCCAGTGCTCATCACAGGTGCCCTCCTTAATACCCATCATCCATCTAGCCCATTCCTCACTCACCTCCTCCGTCAACCCTCAGTTTGTTTTCTATAGTTAAGGGTCTCTTAAGGTTTCCTTCCCCCTCTTTCTTTTTTCCCCCTACCCCTATGTTCATCTGTTTTTTTAAATTCCACACAAGAGCAAAATCATGTGATATTTGTCTTTCTCTGGCTGACTTATTTTGCTTAGCATAATACACTCTATCTTTTTTTTTTTTAATTTTATTTTTTATAAACATATATTTTTTTCCTCAGGGGTACAGGTCTGTGAATCGCCAGGTTTACACACTTCACAGCACTCACCATAGCACATACCCTCCCCAATGTCCATAATAACCCCACCCCCCCAACCCCCCTCCCTACCCCCCTCCCCCCAGCAACCCTCAGTTTGTTTTGTGAGATTAAGAGTCACTTATGACTTATCTCCCTCCCAATCCCATCTTGCTTCATTTACTCTTCTCCTACCCCCTTAACCCCCATGTTGCATCTCCTCTCCCTCATATCAGGGAGATCATATGATAGTTGTCTTTCTCCGATTGACTTCCTTCGCTAAGCATGATACCCTCTAGTTCCATCCATGTCGTCGCAAATGGCAAGATTTCATTTCTTTTGATGGCTGCATAGTATTCCATTGAATACACTCTATCTTTATCCACATCGTTGGAAATGGTAAAATTTCATTCTTTTTGATGGCTGAGTAATATCCTGCTCTCTTTCATTTATTGTTTGCATGGAATATCGTTTTCCATCTCTCTGTTTTCAGTCTATATGTGTCCCTGTAGCTAAAGTGAATCTCTTGTAGTGAACATATTATTGGATCTTATTTTTAATGTACTCACAGACTCATGTCTTTCATGGAAGAATCCAGCCCATTAACATTTAAGCTATTATTGATACGTAAGGGCTTACTGTTGCCATTTTACTGTTTTCTGACTTTTTTATTTCCTTTGTTCCATTCTTTCTTGCTGTCTTTTCATGATTTAATGATTTTTTAAAAAATAGTGGTATGCATTGAGTCTTTTTATCTTTTAAGTATCTACTAGAGCTGTCTTCTTTTTGGTTGTATGAGGCTTACAGAAAAGCAGAACAGCTTATTTTAAGCTGATAACAACATATTCAACACTTGCCCATCCCATCTTTTATATTATTGGTGTCACAATTTACATATTTTTATATTGGGTAGTCATTAGCAAAATATTGTAGCTATAGGTATTTTTAATTTTTAAAAATTTTTAAAGATTTTATTTATCCATTTGAGAGAGCATGCGCACAAGAGGCGGGGAGGTGTAGAGAGAGTGAGAAGTAGACCGCCTCCCTGAGTAGGGAGCCTGATGTAGAGCTGGATCCCAGAACCCTGAAATCATGACCTGGGTTGAAGGCAGACACCCAACCCACTGAGCCACCCAGGCACTTGTAGCTATACTTACTTTTAATAGTTTTGTTTTTTAACTTTTATATTAGAGTTGAAAGTGATATGCACACCATCAGTACAATATTAGTCTGTATTTGAGTATATACTTGCTTTGTTGTTGAGTGTTACAATTTTATATGTTTCCATGTTATTAATTAGTATCCTTTCATTTCAGTTTGAAGAACTCTCTTTAACAATTCTTGAAAGGCAGGTGTGGTAGCGAGTAACTCCCTCAGCTTTTGTTTGGGGAAGTCTTTATCTCTTGTTTTGTGAAAGTTTCTTTTTTAAAAAACTAATACTTTTTGTTTTTTAAAGATTTATTTATTTGACAAAGAGCACACATAGGCAGAGTGGCAGGCAGAGGGAGAGGGAGAAGCAGGCTCGCTGATTATGATTAGCAGGAAGCCCAATGTTGGGCTCCATTCCAAGACCTTGGGATCATGACCTGAGCTGAAGGCAGACACTTAACCAACTAAGCCACCTGGATGCCCCAATACTTTATTTATTTATTTATTTTTTCTTACTTTGAGCAATTTTAAATTGTTAGAAAAACTGAGTGGAAAGTAGAGAGTTCCCATATACCCTCTCTCATTCACTCCAGTTTTCTCTAGTATTGTTATCATTCATTAGTGTAGTATATTTGTTATGGTTGATGTGCCAATATTGATATATCATTATTAACTATAAATTCCATAGTTTACAATAGGGTTTATTCTTTGGGTTTTGAAAATGTGTATGTCTCCACCATTGTAGTATCATACCGAATAGTTTCACTGCCCTAAAAATACCCTGTGCTCCACCTATTCATCTCTCTCTCTCCCCTGAACTCCTGTTAATCACTGATCTTCTTACTGTCTCCCTAATTTTCTCTTTTCTAGAATGTCATATAGTTGAAATCATACACTGTGTAGCCTTTCAGATTGGCATTTTTCCATTACCAGTATTTGTGTAAGTTTCCTTTATATAAATTTCTTTCCATGGTTTGATAGCTTGTTTCTTTTTATTACTGTGTAATATTTTGTTGTGTTGATGTATCACAGTTCATCCATTCACCTATGGAAGAATATCTTGCTTCCAACTTCTAGTAATCATGAATGAAGCTACTATAAACCTTTGTGCAACTTTTTGTGTGGACCTAAGTTTTCGATTCATTTAGGTAAATTGCCTTTTTAACTTTTATACCTAGGCACACACATTTTTATATATCTGTAAAGCTTGTTTTTATTTAATTGTAATAAGCATTTTGTCTTGCTCTTTAATTTTAAGATACCATAAACAGACCATATTTGTCCATTTTCTAAATGTACTTAATATTCTAATGAAAAAAGTGGATTTGGCTTCCCGTTCTTTTGTTACTGGTTAACTGCTTTTTAATTTTTTCTCCCTAAAATAAAATGCTTTTGTGCATATAGATTTCCCCTTTTTATATTGCTTTAGTATATATTTCAAGGAGAAATTCCAAAGAATAGGGTTATTAGGTCAAGAAGTCAAGGCCATTTTTTTAGGTAGTTCTTTATGTACTAGGACTGCAGATCCAGATCCTGTTCTGTGTACACTGGAGATTACTATAGTTTATATTGCTATCCAGAAAAGAGTAACACTGGTTATATGTATAATTCTGAGGTCTAACTTTTTTGTTTTTAAGCTTCTCAGTGGTTTCACTTAAGAAAGTGGTCATACTGTGTTCTTTTGAAAACACAAGAAATTAATGTTTGTCATCTGGATCTTCTGTTCTTGATTACTTCAGAACTTTATGTAATAGTTTATTGAAGGCCTTAGATATAGTTTTGATACATGCTTAATTTCCTCTTATTATGATATAGTCTAGTGTGCATTTAGTCTAGTTAAATAAGATTCTTTCACATATACTTCCTTTTATAGGCAGGGAAGCAGGCTTTCCTTGAGACAGCATGCTCTTGGATATAGCCCTAAGGATAATAATTAAACTCTTGAGACCTGCAGTAACTTCTTTTTTTGCAAGTTAACTACCAGTAGAATTACTGGATCAATTTTTTTTTTTTTGGTAGGTCATAAAATTGGACTTTTTTGAAGGTATATTTCAAATACAGAAATTTAAAGTTAGGAAAATACATTTCTAGCTAAACCATGTACCCTTATTTTTGGTACAAAAAATTTGGTCAGCGTTACTGTGCATATTTTTGGTCTATTTTCATTTCTACTTAAGGCATCATGGCTGAATGGAGAAAGTGTGGAGAACCTGAGTTTGAATTCTGTTCTACTTACCAGCTTCGAGGCTTTGAGTTACCAGCTCAACCTGTTTGAGCCTTAGACTCCTCAGCTGTAGAAGAGAAGTATTGAATCCTTGCAGTTGTTTTGAAGAATAAATCAGAGAATGGGTACTTGACAGCATGTGTTTATATTAAATAACATGTATTTATTTCTGTTTGAAATTGTGGTCTCCTTTTGTTAGATATTCAGTATCTAAATACTTTTTCTTTCAGCACACTTTTTTTTTAAAGATTTTATTTATTTATTTGACAGAGATCACAAGTAGGCAGAGAGGCAGGCAGAGAGAGAGGAAGGGAAGCAGGCTCCCTGCCGAGCAGAGAGCCCGATGTGAGGCTCGATCCCAGGACCCTGAGATCATGACCTGAGCTGAAGGCAGAGGCTTTAACCCACTGAGCCACCCAGGCGCCCCTCAGCACACTTTTTATAGTTCTTTTCATAGTTCATAGTTCAGGTTTTTTTTTTTTTTTTTTTCCAAAGAGTGTTATTAATTTGTCATGTAGAAAATATGTGTTTGTTATCAGGCTTTAGGTTTTCTGCTGAATTGTGTTTCAAAACCAGTCAGTTCCTCCTAGAGTTGGTATGAAGTTGTCTTCATGGTGTTATTTATAATTTCCAAGTTTACCATATAGAAAGATGGGTTGTTAAAGAAATGCTGGAAAAGGACTACACCAGTGAGTTGTTTATTAGTCTTCCTGTAATGGAAGAAACACAGTTTGTTATACAAACTGACCTTCCTTCCTTCTTTCTTTAAAGATGTTATTATTTATTTATTTGCCAGAGAGAGAGAGAGCGCGTGCGCGCGCAAGCCAGCACAAGCTGGTGAAGCAGCAGACAGAGGGAGAACCAGTCTCCTCACTGAGCAAGGAGTCCAGTGCAGGACTCAGATGCTTAACAACTGAGCCACCCAGGCGTCCTAGACTTTTATTCATTTGGGAGCACATGTACCTAGGGTTGGGGGGATGCAGGGGGGCGGGGTAGAAGGGAGAGGGAGAGAGAATCTTAAGTATGCTCCACGAGATCATGACCTGAGCCAAAATCAAGAGTCAAATGCTTTAATTGACTGAGCCACCCAGGTGCCCCTACAAACTGACTTTTTACCGACAGCATTACCCCTACTCTTTCTGTAGTCTTACTTGGAATTGAGGATTTGGTCAGTGTCTTTTTAGAGTTGCCATATGTCAGATTCACTTTCTTTGATTATTTTTTCTATTCAAGGGTGGAAGTAAATATTAGGATATTATCAATACTTGGTTTTAATGTGTTATTCCCTTATGGTCACACCTTAGTAAGTTTTATTATTTTCTGTTTTATTTATAAATTGAATTTAATTTTCCATGTTGGGCCAAAAAAAGGTCTAATTCTGTCATTTCTTGTTATAGAGAAAACCAAAACAACTCCTTTTTCCCTCCCCAGGGAGTTCATATATATATATGTGTGTGTATATATGTATATATATA